>NC_089745.1:63980627-63993127 GCF_040412425.1 Macrobrachium rosenbergii | reverse complement strand
TGGAAATGTAGTATATATACAGCATTTACAATTACAACTTTCTTTAGAACCAATGGACTGCGGAAGAGTCTGCCTGAGGATGTGAATTGGAACTTCAAAAGTTCAAGCGAAGATGGAATGCATTAATAAGCTGTAGGACCCGTTGCTAAGTAACCAATTGGTTCTTAGCCACGTAAAATAAGTCTAATCCTTCGGGCCAGCCCTAGGAGAGCTGTTAATCAGCTCAGTGGTATGGTAAAACTAAGTAATACTTAACTTAACTACCCTAATACAATTCACCTTGCATTTTAATAACGTACTTTCATTTTTATTTATTTAGTAATTTGTTAATTAATTTTTTTTTTTAGTATTTGAGATTTGTTCTTTCTGTATTTCCCTTTAACCTCCTCTGACTTCCTTCTGTTGAACACCATATTCTTTGGAAGCTTAAATTTCAAGTCAGTGGCCCTTGTGGGCTTGTTCCATATGGATAGGGTTCATCCTCTGAATAATACTAATAATGATAACTTTAGTCTTCTAATCGGCATTAGACCTTTAGATGATAATGGGCTTGACTTAGGACTGTGGGAAATGTTTCTTTATTTTAAAGAGCCGGAAAATAAGTAATAGTAATTTTGTCAAATGAAGTACAGTTAGAAAATGCATCGGGAACCGTGATGTTGAAGCTTAGTATTAATTCGTCCAGTCACTAAGGTCTTTGTTATAATGGGAATAAGCTACGGTCTCGCTGACTAGAAAGCTTAATAACTCGGAGAGCATTCCTATTTAAAACTTCTTTACTTGGCATCGCGATTGAGCGAGCAATTGCACCAAATGCTTCTTGTTTTGCACACAATAGTATCAAGTCCTATAATCATGTTATATGCGAAGAAAAGACGATAAAAGCTTCTGAGGACTACCACGAAAAATAACTATCCGTTGCAACTTGCCTGTTGTGTGAGTGTAGTGAAGGAAAGCAAGTGCATATCCTTCAACATCCAAAGGCGGGATCACACGGCAGGTTTGGTAGCAACTTAGGGCATTTTACGACTGATTTTGTACCCGGTATTTGATATTTTCCTTTTCGTGTTCACCAAGGTGACTTGACAGAAGCACGGAAATGCTCGACTTCTTTTCTGCTACCAATATTGATGTAAAGTTTGGCCGCGAATTACTAGAAGACTCCAGGAAACTCTCTTGTGACACCACAATTTAATCACGAAATTTAGGGGTAAATGTCCTTGTGGATAAATAAGTGAAATGAGTTCAAATAGTCTGGAACACGTCTTAAGTGTAAAATTTTTAGTTGCATGTATTGGCTTTTTCAAAGCAAAAAATTAGGCTAATGGTACCCAGTACTGGCCTATATGTCACCTTTTGCCAACCTTATTAAGTAGCAGAATGAATGAAAATGGCAAACCCTAATCAGACTGGCTTTGAAACATGCACATGATTATTTAATTTCTGCTTATCTTGGAAAATGTCTCGTCTAAGTTCAACAGAATGAAATTATATATATATATATATATATATATATATATATATATATATATATATATATATATATATATATATATATATATATATATATATATATATATATATTTGAAATATATATATATATATATATATATATATATATATATATATATATATATATATATATAGAGCCTCGATGGCTAGGTCGGAAGAGCAGCAGCCTCGGACTTCATAGAGGTCTGTGGCGCGGGGTCAAATCCGCAGCCGACCCGTCAGAGAGGCGGACACTTTGCTATCCGTTTAGACACCCTGGGATTATGTATGTAATCAATGGATAGGTTTGCTGAAAGCAAATGGTTGTTACAGACTAATACACACACAAACAAAGCCACTCCAACATCTTCTAAAAACATAACAGACACCTCACACGTCTCGAACCGTCAACCTAACCGTTCGGGAGAAAGGGAGCTGGGGATTTGGTACGATACGTGTACACATGCACTACTGGGGTCTAAGCGATGTCAGGCAGGGCAGCCGATCCAGGCTACGGTCTACCCCAATGCCAAATCAAAGTCCTTCACAATAGAAGGCATCGTACTTACCCCATATAAAAAATGGGAAAAAAGCACATTAAACGGAGAAGAAGAATATATATATATATATATATATATATATATATATATATATATATATATATATATATATATATATATATATATATATATATATATATATATATATATATATATATATATATATATATACGACAGTGATGAAGGCGGAAGCCCAATATACGAGACCAAGGGCAGATGGAGGCACACTAACAATCTACAGTTTTTATTGTGGCCGACGGCGTTTCGCAATAATCCATTGCATTTTCAAGGCTGCAATGACACAATTTTGTTTAATAAAAGGACGTCACTATATAAAATTATAAAGATAAAAAAATAAAATAAAATAAAAATGTACATACATTTCTTAAAATATCTTAAAACAAACTTACCCAGTACATGGCTAAAAAGTGACTAAACAGAAGAAGGTAAAACTACTCGAAAACAAAGAGAACAGCAGTAGGTTTGTTTTAAGATATTTTAAGAAATGTATGTACATTTTTATTTTATTTTATTTTTTATCTTTATAATTTTATATAGTGACGTCCCTTTTATTAAACAAAATTGTGTCATTGCAGCCTTGAAAATGCAATGGAAAAACGCATCGGCCAAATAAAAAACTGTAGATTGTTAGTGTGCCTTTCCATCTGCCCTGGTCTCTCTCTCTCTCTCTCTCTCTCTCTCTCTCTATATATATATATATATATATATATATATATATATATATATATATATATATATATATATATATATATATATATATATATATATATATATATATAGGCAATACAAAGGAAAGTGAAACAACGGGTGGTGCTAGGCCTTTCGACTTACTGCCCTTTACAGTAAGTCACAAGGCTAGCACCACTCCTTTGTTTCACTTTCCTTCGTGGTATTGTCTTTATATATATATATATATATATATATATATATATATATATATATATATATATATATATATATATATCCTGATTCAGTTATATATATATATATATATGTATGTGTGTGTGTTGTTCAGTAAATGCATCTCAAACGTCTTTTTGGAAATTAATGGGGAAAACCCCATCTGGGATCAGTGAATTTGATCACCAACTCTCCCTTCAGCATTAAATTCTAGAATGCTTTTCCTCTCGCTCTGCTCCCCAGTTCCCTACTCTCCTCAGTTTTAAAAGGCGAGGGGACAATACCAAGGACATTATTATTTTTCTTTGCAATGACGAGGTGGATTTGGGGTCATGCTCGTCATAGTTGGTATTGCGTGAATACAATTATTATAGGTGCTGATAACCTGACGTTGTACGTGGCAGTGAGCTGTGAGATTTTGTTCTAAGGCGACGTTTGTCTTCCCCCGATAATTATGCTGTCTCTTATGATGTACTACGTGGATGGGCGTCTTAGCTTTTTACTTGGAGGATTTCTCTGGGTCCCGCTTGTTTTGGATTTGAGAGAAATGGAAGATTTTATTTTGAAAGTAAGTTTGTCTTGCGATTGCAGATTTTCGTTTGGAAAAGTGAACTTTGATTGGTAATGGATGCTTCTTTTGTTTTCTAAATTATATGCTTTAAAGAGAAAACACCAGGACCGTTTTAATTCGGTGGTCTCTCGTTCTGTGCGCTTGAAATTGAATTAATCCAGCGTGAAGATTGCGTGCCTATTTTTGAGAGCAATTTGATACCTAAAAATGCACCGTATTTATTTTCATTGGTGCTCAACACTTCACAAATTACATAATAATCATGAACACTTATGTAGTGCTTTTCACCCATACACATTTACATAGACACATAAGTGCACACACACACACTCACGCACACACACACACACACACACACACACATATATATATATATATATATATATATATATATATATATATATATATATATATATATATATACATTCAGATATCAAGCCTCAGATACCATTTTTAAGTCAATTTACATTACTTGTGAATAATTTGCGCAGTGAAGAAATTATATATGATAAGTGTTGACCTAGATTCGAACCTATGCATTTGGGCTGATACAAACATAAAAACCAGTACATTCAGCTGGAATATTATCCAGTGACAAGTGTTTGGATCTTTCTGGAAATGATAGTCATGTCAACAGCGCAAAAGATTCCGGTATGCCCTTTACTCAGAAAGGTACTCGATAGGGCGCTCTAAATGTGGAAGTCCACGGCAGCCAGTTGTCAGTGCACGGATTGAAAGTCCACCTGAATCTTTGAAAATGCATGTAGTTGAGATGAAAGGTCATTTACTAACAGTTGAGATATAATGGTTTACAAAAGTTTAGCTAATACTTCCTGATTGACGAATGACAAAACTTAATTTCTTCTTCTTTTTAATTCTGGATTGATACCGTGATTCCGCAAGGAGCTCTGCGAAACAGTTTCTCAGTCAGAATGCATATTTTCAGTTTCTTTTGATGAATCTTACAAGAGTGGTGAGCAGATGGACCTAGTTTTAAGGGAATGTGGTAGTGACATTTGATTCGCATTTTTTAGGCTACACTAGAGATTCAAATATGATGTTTAAATGTCAAAACCAATTTTATAATGTTTGGATGAAGTGTTCAGTCATGTAGAGGACAATAATCCAGGTCTTGAGTTGCTTAATTTCGGCAGCTGCAGCCGCCGCCCCCACCTTTTTTTTTTTTTTGGAACTTTCAAAACTAGCGCACGGCCACCAAGACGAAATATTGTTCGTAATATAAGAGGCATGCACCGTTTCCTACAATCTTGTTGTTGGTAGTGCCGTCAGTGCTCCCCACGCTCTACACCATAGGCGTTACTCATGGGTGTTTTGCAGCGTCCCTTCGGCCCCTAGCTGCACCTACTTTCTGTCATTTGAATTTACCTCCGTTATGCTTCCTTTATTCCATTTTGCAGTCAGACATCTCTAACTACTCTTTCATAGTGTAATTGTGGGGGTCGCCTTTAGATCCCTGTTTTTCATTATAGCTATTTTCTGGATCTCTCTATCTTGCTAAATGGCCAAAAGTGCCCCAGTGCTGGGCTTTAATGCCGAACTTTCATTATTCACTCCTTCATTCATGTCTCCTCCATGGTGCTCCGGCCAGAGTTGAAGCAAACAACTTCCTATGAAGTTCGACTTCACAAGGTGACTGAAAGAAGCACCTGTGGCAAAACAATATATAGGAGAAACCAGAAAAAGACCCAAGAGCCGTATTCAAAAGCTGTATCCCCCTACGGGGGTTAGCGCCGTCAGTGTACCTCATGCGGTGCACTGTAGGCATTGCTTAAGGTTCTTTGCAGCGTGCCTTCAGCCCCTAGCTGCAACCCCTATCCGTCCCTTTTACCGTAACCCCTTCCTTATTCTCTTTCTTCTATCTTACTTTCTACCCTCTCCTAACAATTGATTCATAGTGCAACTGCAAGGTTTTCCTCCTGTTACACTTTCAAATCTTTTACTGTCAGTTTACGTTTCAGCGCTGAATGACGTCATAGGTCCCAGTGCTTGGTCTTTGGCCTAAATTCCTTATTCAGTTCAGTTCAATTCAATTCAAAAGCTGTACCACCATGCAAAATTGTCGCGATTCTATTGACAAGTGCAAAGTTGCAGTTGTTTTGCTACCCGACATGTTAAGGCATGCAGAAAATATTCATACTAATTAATGGTTATACATGAGTTTTTATATTGAATTAGAATCGATATCAGGAAAGTACTCTCCAGAAGTGTTATAGAGAAAAAGGCCTACAGTTTATCAGTGACGTCCTGTTTGTTCAGGAAATGAATTGTGAATAAATGGTATCGACGCATATGTATATTATATATGCGTATACATACATATATATATATAT
Source organism: Macrobrachium rosenbergii (assembly GCF_040412425.1). Classification (NCBI taxonomy): domain Eukaryota; kingdom Metazoa; phylum Arthropoda; class Malacostraca; order Decapoda; family Palaemonidae; genus Macrobrachium; species Macrobrachium rosenbergii. The sequence goes on along the minus strand of NC_089745.1, from coordinate 63,987,233 downwards.
ATATATATATATATATATATATATATATATATATATATATATATATATATATATATATATACGCACACACAAAGAGTATGGATGTTCTTTTTCATTTGTAAATCTTGTAGTAAACAGTCTCAAGAGTTAGACCTTCCAAAAAAAAAAAAAAAAACACTAAACATTTATATTACAGTTACAAAAAGGGCAGGAGAATTAAAGAGGTATTATAGCTCACGGTCAGTATTTACTGGCTAAAGCAAATATCATAAATATCAGCTTCCCGGAAATGCTTGAAAAAATAGGAGAATTTACAAATACGGCATCCATCTATTTCACCCACGCAGGATTCGCACTAAGGTCCAGCTTCAAATTTCTTCACTTTTCGTAGACTAATGAAAAATGAAATCAAGCCTACCAGCGATAAGAAAGAGAACCGATAACTGGGTTTAGTCAGATGGCCGATTGCTTCGAAATATAATTATGTTCCATGATTGCGTACAATTTTTTCTTAGGTATTACTTTAACCAGTGCATATGTACTTATTACCATGTGAATTTCTTTGAATGTAAGGATGATACAGAAGGATTTCTTTTAATACTAAGGTTGCTAGTGCTCGCTTCATTTCGCATTTACATTGCCTCCAGAGTTAGACCTTTACGTAAAATGCATATGATCGCATCCAAGCAGTTTATGCTTGTGTATCCATATATAAATATACGTTCCCGAAAGGTGTTAAGTAAAAGCTCTCTCTCTCTCTCTCTCTCTCTCTCTCTCTCTCTCTCTCTCTCTCTCTCTCTCTCTCTCTCTCTCTCTCTCTCTCTCTCAAGCCTGATAGATTTCTGTATCATTTCCCTGTTTTTTCGTCACTTTCTAACACAGAAGTAGATGAAAATGTTGGATATATGAGTGTAGCGTCACCAAAATCTTTTGAGAAATTATTGCCATGGTGTTTTTCTAGTAGTGTGTTATTGTGGCCTATTTCTGCAATCACTTAGCTCTCCTTTTATTTCTTATATGTTTATGTAGTGCCGAGGTTATATTGTATTCTCCATTCAGCTGTTTTTGACGAGTTCCAACCACAGTATGTGCATTGGAAGTTGATGTCCAATGCTGTTATGACGTCATGTGAGTTAAGATTTATTCCTTGTAATATTGCTGCAGAGACTGTGCTTTCGTGAATGCAGTTTTTAATGTCTTGAAGTCTCTGGCAGAAGGCAAATGGTGCTACGAAATGGATGGCCTTAGATCCAATTTCTTAATTACTGAGGGGAACAGGATCACTCAGAGTGGTTAATCAGACCTAGGGGTTCGTCTTTAACGAGCAAATATTAATTAATTCCATTTGGGTTCGTCTTCTTTATACACCTAAGGTATCACGTAATCAAGCTTTAGAAGCATCAGCATAAAATGATCGGCATTGTGTGCATCTAATGACAGGGAAAGTCAATATAATATCAAATCAAGAAATAAAAGATTCTTCACAGAGTCTGCATAGGATTAGATTTTTTTCTCTGTATTTTATTAGTTATCGATCTTCGTGCCTCAAGCTTGGAAACGGTTAAGCTTAAGAATGTAATTTCAAATCGCAAAAAATGTGGGAAAATTACAATATTGAAAGCACGGTGAAAGGGGAGGACGTACTGCGAATAATCATTTGCCCTTCCCTTTCTTCCCTGACACTAGGGAAAATTTGTCAGGCGAGTGCTTGAGGTCATCACTGAAAAACGTAAATCAGATTAAGCCAACCGGGAATTACTCGGGGCTTCTTGAACATCGACTAGTTGTTGTTATTACCAAGATACGCGTTTGCGGGAGAAAACTAGATCTTGTAAAAATGAGTCATTCAAAAGTCAGAAGTAGGCAGTTTTCAATGAATGGTGAAATATGGAGTAATGCTTCCTGAAAATAATATGATTTCTTATTCTGAATTGTCATCTAACTATAAATACAAGATGGTACAAATGTAAACGTTGCATGCTATTCAAGTCGGGTCATGGGACAGAACGCTTGTAATTCTGAAATAAAACTTGATTTTAAAGATCTGTGCGTTCCTAAGCTTATATATGCAAACATCTTAATAACCAGTTATGAAGAACACGGTGGTTCACATTCTTCTGGTTTTGTTGTTTTATTATTTTAACGTTAGTGCATTTCTGGTTTATGTCTTTCCGAATGAAATATTTATAAACAGGAATTTTCGGATCATTGATTAATTGTAGGCAGACTTAAATGGCATTCTCAACGAGAAAACTTGAATAATTGCATGGCATTCCATAAACTCGGGAACATGAATACGTCACAGGCAAAGGAAACGTTGAACTTCCTGTAATGATTTTGCAATCCTTATGATGAAAAGAAAAGTGAAGTTTCAGACATGTTTTCACGATGCTTGCTGTATTTTGAGATACACAAGACTGCTTAGATTTCTTCGGGACATGAAAAAAACATTACGCTTTATGAAAATGGTCCTCGTTGATATAAGTATTTGCATGTATGCTTTCAGAGAAACGTCGAGGAGACGTTCACTATCGACAAGAAACAAGTCATCATCATTAACGACTCCTTTTTTGTATTCTCATACTTTTATCCCGAGAGACCTTACTGATGCACGCCTTGATAAGTATTCTCCCATTGAGGGTTAGAATTCTAAACAATGTTGGTGGACGTTTTTCCATTTTTATCATTTTTGTTGACTTTATAATTATCTCCTAGCTCGGTATTCATACGCAGTATTCCCCGTGTGTAACCCCCCTCAGTCGCTCCTGATAGTCCTCTTTTACTGAGCCTTCATTTAAAAAGAAAAAGAAAAAGAAGTAAGGCCGGTCATTCCACGAGGCGACCCGTACCTGCCTACTGCGTCTCCCTCGGGATCTATTCCGCTCAGGGACGTGTCCGGTTATTAAATATACAGCTTTAAAATTCCCCCATCACCTGTAGTAAAACGTACTTGTTCTCTATTTGAGGGCAATGAGCTGTCATGTCTTCCAAGATCCTCTAAACAGTGTTGTTTTTCTTGAACTTCATATCTTTTATGCCTTCCTGTCTGGGTAATGTGCACAAGAGAAGTCAGTCTCTCTCTCTCTCTCTCTCTCTCTCTCTCTCTCTCTCTCTCTCTCTCTCTCAGTAATTTGGCCTGATCGTCACTCTTTCCCTTCGAACTTTCTTCGTACAGCCTCCCATCAATTATTGGTGTTAATCCTCATTTCGTATTGGTTACTTAATCGTGTAGTGTTATTAGAACGGAATTTTGGAGTATTAGAAGGTAGACAGCAACTTGAATGGAACTTAAAAAATCGAATTTCATTATCTCTGGCTTACAGGTGAATTTAAGATTTTAAAAAAGGCGATAATATTCGATACTTTTGTTTTACTTTCTTCTTGTGAGAAAAATGGTTGTATATATTCTTTGCCATCACTAGTCCACAATTTTATATACATATATATATATATATATATATATATATATATATATATATATATATATATATATATATATATATATATATATATATATATATATATATATATATATATATATATATATGTATATATATATATATATATATATATATATATATATATATATATATATATATATATATATATATATTACATATAATCGTACATATAAGATTATATATATGTATATATATATATTAATATATATATATATACTGTGTATTATATTGAACACAGAAAATGGGTACTTGGCGGACCTGAATGATGCAAGAGTGGAAGGGGTTGCTGAAATCAAGAAAATGCTGGGATATTAGGAAGGATATCAGAAGGAACACGATTAGGGATGCACCAAGAGTTGATGAGATTGCAAGTGACACGCTGGAGTATATCGGCGACGATGAATATAATGGATAAAATGTTTGCTATGAAGCAGATGTGGAAAAGTTTTGAAAGAAAGAAAAGTCTGGATCTAGAATACTTGGACTGTCACAGAATTAACTGGGATGTAATGAGGTGTATGCTTCATGCTATGGTTTAATGGGTAATATGTTGAATTTTGTAATGGAAGCTAAACTTGTATTTGAACATGTACTATGGAATGAATAGTGATTGTTCTAGTATAAAAGGGGGTCAGAGATAAGGGCTTGTTGCTTATCCACGGCTGGTTAATTTTTCCTGTAGATGGAGCTGTGAAAGAAGTGAAACAAAAGCCGATATAAGGACATGTTTCTTGGGATAAGACATTGGATTGTGAATGACGTGAAATGGTTGATGTTTGCGGAGGATGAGGTGTTTGTGATTGTGAAGAGAGGCTGCAGAGCCCTGTGAGAGAGTGAAAGGAACTGACATGGGGGTAACTGAAGGGGGATGTTGGCAAGAGTAAGACTGTGATAGTAAATGGAACCCAAGAAGATATAGCAGGGAGTGTCACGGCGGAAGGTAAAAAAAATAATTATAATGAATTAGGAAAAATTAATAGTGGTAGGGAGAGAGAAGGGTTGAATCACAGAGTAGGGAAAATGTGGAAAATACCAAGAACTTGGCTTTCCAAGTGAAGAAGAGTTTCAATGGGAGCAAAAGTTGTGATGTATGAAGGGACAGCTTAGCCAACTCTCTTTTATGGAAGTGACGTGGGGTTGCTGAATGTGAACAGAAGAAAAAAAAAAGTGGAAGTTGTTAACGTAAATTGCTTGTGAAGTGTGAGTGTAAAGTAAGATGTGTTGAAAGTGTTAGTAGTGTTGCAAGATGATGATGTGACAAATGGAACGGAATTTTGAGGTGGTTTAGTCTTGTGGAAAGAGTGGATGATGATCCGTCGGTGAAAATATGATAATTGAGAAGTTTAGGGAGGAAGGAGAGTAGAGGAACAATAACAGAGTTTTGTAAATGGATTGAAATAGGTATTTGAACGAAAAGACAGAGGCCTTTGCAAGTCATATTTTGTGACAGAGCTGGAGCTGTGATGTGTGATATTTTACTTTGCACACTGTCTGGGAAGTTACCATTCATGCACTAATCATCCCGTGTCATTTTAAAGGAATATTTATGCGCCAGGTGAGGTATGTTCATAAACAGTAAAGAAGGTCCAAGTTATGATAAAATCTCCAAAAATGCTATGCAGCCGTTAAAGAATGAATATAATATAACATAAAGCATCCTTGTCCGAAACCCCGTTTTATCCCAAAACAGTAACTCTTGTGTAAATATTTTAACGGGCTTCAATGTCATCATAAAACTTTCATGCTCCCTACAGTGTATCTTCTAATTCTATAACCTCTCTTTTCTGTTCAAGTATGCTACATATAGCATTTTCCCTTTACTCTTAAACGACTCAGTCAGCTGTATCACAGCAAACTATTAATCCATATACCTTTTTTCCATCCATTTACTTAAACTGATCTTTACCTGTCACATCTGTTATCTGTCTAACTACAGCAAGTAGTGTTGTACTAAATAATTCTCAGTCATTTCGCTATCACCTTGTTCTTTATACCAAAGAACAGTTCCTTTCAGTAGTTCTTTTAGAATGTTTTCCTATCCAGATAAACCTTAAATTCCTGGTACCTCATTCAGTTACACTATGACTACTATGACCCATCAATTCTGCGATAAACTCATTAACTCCTGGAGCTATTTCCATACTTTAGCATTGCCAGTATTACTTCCTTAACATTCACTTTTATAAACATTCTTTATTGACAGTGGGCCCTTCTACCCTTACAGCAGTCTCCTCTGCTTCCTTGTTGTCTTCAACTTTCAAGAATTTTTCAAAACAATTGCTCCAATGAAAGAAGCCTGCATGCTAGCAGTTCTTTCCATTTGCGTGTATTATCTTAAAATTCATTTGCTTATCAATCTTTCTGTATTAAACTTCTCTTCACTACAACGCTTTGTTCTCCACGAGGTACTTTCTCAAGGTATGAGTTTTGTGTGAGTTTTTTTTTATTGTTATTGATAGACTCCCCAAGTATTTGACTCTTAGGCAGTCTGCCCTCAGAACAGTTCTTAGATATCTTACATGCAGGTCTTTTATACTGGTTAACTCTAACACATTTTTCAAGTGTCACCGTCTTTATATATTCTCCATTCTTGTCAGACTCAATTTTCTTAACTGAATTATGGCAACATTTTTAACTCTTCCTCTTGAAATAAAACTGCCATTTATTGCTTCAAACAAGTATTTGTTAGATATAGATCCAGCCACTGTTTTTATCACGATAACTTGCAACTTACAAATTCAAGAAGTCTGTTCTGTAATGTGGCATTTACATCAACATTTTCTTTTTGTTAAATATACTTATGAATAGTAAACATCGTCAGTCTCTCTTGACATCAAAATGAGTGAAGAAAACTGACAATAAAATGTATGTAAACATATTCTCTCTGCTAGGTAGCTTTCGCCAACTTGATCATTTGGCTTGTTCAGCCTGATCTATACTTATGTTTACCTCTTGAGACCACTTGTTTCTTAAATCAAGCTTTTTCATATCGCATTTGCAGAAGACTCGTCACCTTCCTTACAATAGCTGTGCATTCAAATCACTTAGCAGAGCCACTATTTTTCAATTTCTAAACCAAGCTAGGAACAGACTCAGACTACCAGAAATTTTCTATAGTTGAAGATGTCAGAGATGACTTTGAGAATTATATGAGCATAGACCAGGG
>NC_089745.1:63940627-63975627 GCF_040412425.1 Macrobrachium rosenbergii | reverse complement strand
ACGTTACCAGACCATCTCAAAACAATGATCCATCCTTTCACCTGCGCCAGTAAGCTTAACACTGCTTCTGCTGTTCATCATTTTTCACTCTTTCAGTCCTTCTTACGCCACACAGGATAACAAGGCATATATACATAAATACATACACACACACACCACACATACTGTATATACATACATATACAGAGACATGTATATATATGTATGTATGTATGTATGTATATATATATATATATATGTATATTAAATACATACACACACCACACATACTGTATATATATATAATATATGTATGTATATATATATATATATATATATATATATATATATATATATATATACATATATATTATATAGTTAGTTAGTGTGCGTGTTTGTATATGTATATGTGAGATTTATTATTGAACCTTTTTGGTGATAGTTTCTCGCGACACCTTTTCGCCTCCTACCCATTATTCACTTTCTTTAATTTTTACCAAAATTTATTTGGACTTGGGAACGAATTGCGGCTTTAGGCAGGCTGGCCAACAACTTCATTGGTCTTTATTTCAAATTATTTTATGTATTTCTGGTCAAACACGGGTCATGCTAAAGGTCATCGCCCTTTGGTATTTCCCTTTGCCTTTGATCTGTTGAGCGATATTTAACTGTGCAAGCGTTCTCATATAACATTGGTACTAGAGTGGTTTGCTGTTTTCTTCATTCTCTTTCGGAGAGCTTCGCACATTATGTTATTTCATCTAGTGTGGCTATCATCTGTGCCTAGACCTCCATAACAAATCTTACCGTTCGATTGCGGGTAAATTTGTTTTCTTCACCAGAGAAGTCAGACGGAGGTTATGTACTCTCTCTTCCATGTCTGTTTGTATGTTTGTCCTGTTCCCTATTTTTCCATCCTTATTTCCCTAAAGTTACTAATGATTTTGGATGAAATACTGTGGACGGGTGGACAGTGGTCTGAGGAAGAGTTTGATTAGTTTCCGACGTGGATCTGGATCAGGATGTAGACCCAAAAGCATTTCCTTTTCCGCGTTAGTGGAAGCACGAGCCACTTGAATGCAAAGACCGACGAGTAGGCAATTCCTTATCCTATCTGGCGCAGGCTTGGACAGAAAAAAGGAAACGAAAATAAGGACGTGATAAGCTTGACTCCTGAAATAAGAAAGGTTACTTGGAGGTCTAGGAGTAGAAAGTAGGGAGAGGATTCCAAAGCTTGCTGCTGTTAATCTTGGATTGGGACAAACGTTGTTCAGTTCTGACATATCTGATCACCTTTATACTAATTGCTTGAATAAATAATTTTATAATTTTACCTTAGCGTACATCCTTATTATGTGAGAGTTCCGGCAGATGTTGTGGGATACATTTTAATTGCGTGATTTCATGGTTGCTCTTTGGTGCTCTCATTCTTCTGACGGAGGGAGACATCCTCTAAAAGTCATCAACTTGCAACGCGTGTTTCCATAGAACAGAATGATTATATGGAAAAAAGAGAAAACTGAAAAAATAGCAATTGAACAATAAATAAATAAGGATAAATCAATAACGTAAACACCAACATAGTTCAGAATAATAACGTTATTGGTAGAAGACACTTTAAAGCAATATAATCACTTTACCTAAACTTGAGACCATGGCCATCAGTAACGATGCCAGGAAGACCTCAGTTTCACAGTCAAGGAAATGAAAGCAAGTAGTAGGGCAGCGTGACGCCTAAACACAGTATGGATGCTAGCGATTAGCACTGGAGTAGCAGGTGCCTTATACATCTTAAAAGAAGAGGTCCTAAAGGCAGTAGCCTAACAGAGGTTCTTTGTTGAAAAAGTGTTTGTGGAAAATGACCCAACACGGTATCTCACAACGATGGTCTAAATGATGGTAACATTAAAGAAAAAAGAAAAAAAAAAGAAACCACAACTTCGATAATTTTCTTGAAAAAAGATGATGGTCCCCATACACTGTTGACACCTATGCAGCCTATACACTGTTGACACCTATGCAGGAAAATTAAGTATGCCTTAGTTTAACCAGACCACTGAGCTGAATAACAGCTCTCCTAGGGCTGGCCCGAAGGATTAGACTTATTTTACGTGGCTAAGAACCAATTGGTTACCTAGCAACGGGACCTACAGCTTATTGTGGAATCCGAACCACATTATACCGAGAAACGAATTTCTATCACCAGAAATAAATTCCTCTAATTCTTCATTGGACAGCCGGAGAATCGAACGCGGGCCTAGGAGAGTGCTAGCCGAGTACGATATCAACCCATCTAATGAGGAACTCATCTATGCAGGAGAACAATATTTTACTAGCGGTAGTGTACAGTACATGCCAGTCTCACTTGTAGAAGACAGCTGAGAAGTTATCTAACTCAAGTCCTTTGAATCAAAATAACTGGTTTCCAAAGACAGTTTTTCTACAAAGAACAATTAGGTGCGTGTAATGATTTTTAATAGCTGGCTATATATCTGAAATAACCCTTCTAGCAGACTTGTTCAAATCATTTTCAGTGGTCCTTTTGATGTGGTTTACCATAACATTCGTTGAGATAAACTTAAATACTTCGGGCTCGAAGTTACGTACTTCAACTCACCCTCAGTCTTTAAGCGATAAGCAACAGAATGTTGGTAGCGATTTTAGTGGACCCAGAACTCTCTTTGCTTGTGTTCCATATGCAGCGTATAGGAACTTTGATTGCTTCCAGTAATTACCAAACTAGTGATATAACTGTTGGTTAGGAAAAAGCCATTACACATCTAAAACGTCGTTCTTGGCAGAGAACTGAGACTTGGAACGAATTCTACTTCATGACACTCTACTGTGTAAACTATTAATTGATTTTGAAAATATGATGGCAATTGTTACGCTGTCTGAATGTTTTCCTCTATGTAGATGAAAGCAGTCAGAGTACTTAAAAACATATGCACAAATACTGCCAGAAGTTAAGTTAGGTATACCTTAGTTTAACCAGACCACTGAGCTGATTAACAGCTCTCCTAGGGCTGGCCTGAAGGATTAGACTTATATTACGTGGCCAAGAACCAATTGGTTACCTAGCAACGGGACCTACAGCTTATTGTGGAATCCGAACCACATTATACCGAGAAATGAATTTCTATCAAGAGAAATAATTTCCTCTAATTCTTCATTGGTCGTCCGGAGACTCGAACTCGAGCCTAGTAGAGTGCTGGCCGAGAACTCTACCGATTCATCCAACGAGGAACTAATACTGCCAGAGAAATATGTACTGTCCATAAGGCTTCCTAGACCTACACCGAGGGGAACAGTAATCACTGATTTGAAGTAAATAAGTCAGAAAGCATTGAGTAAAGAGTTCATCTTCACGATTATTGAAGGCCATAACATAGAGGCTATGGCACAATTAAGAGCGCTGTTATATACCACAACTGGAGTAAGAAATCTAAGATGATACAATGGTACAGAACAAATATAAACCGTCCCCTGAAGGAAATTGTGAGGTGTAACTAAAAACTAAACAGTTTTGTATGATGCTGTAGGGTCTGTATGTTTAACTTAAGGATCTTGTTAGTACGTTCTATAAAGTGTACATCTTGGTATTGTCTGCCGTAAGGTCGAGATCTAGAATGTTAGATTACTTAATGTACGCATAATCTGTAGTTCTTGTAGAAGTAGTTGAAACAACTTCAGACTGTGTTAGCTTTCATTAAACTATTATAAATGATTATTGAATAGCGGTAATTTCGGGAAAGCATATCGGTTTCAAAGGTTTTCTCGTTCCACATCAGAAAAACTAAAGTTGAAAATAAAAAAAAGGAGATAAGTAAAAGAAGGGAGGGAGAAGGCAGGGGAAAAAAACTGTCAGCAACCATTACCCTTTTTTTTATAAAAGAGGGGATGAAAGGAGGAGAAGAAAGAGAAAGAGAGAGGGAGAGAGAAAAAATAGACCGGCTTCCCGGGGCTCTTCCAGGAGGAATCATTTTAGGCCGCGTCCCTTGTGTGCCTGGGTTGTCCTTCCAGCGCTCTGCCCCGTTCATCTTGCCTCCCTGCCCGCCAAAGGGGAAGATGAGGCAGGCCTACTGCACTGCACTCCGTGGAGGCGGCAACCGAGATCCCGACAGTGTTGTAGAAAATTCTTCGGTCATTTCTTTTCGCTCAATGTCAGACAGTCAAATTGAGGCTTTGCTGAAACAACTACTTTTGTTCGACAGTTCACTCACTTACAAAGAAATCTTACCCATTTCTCTCTCTCATTTTCCCCCCATAGCTCTAACCTGCGAAAGAAAAAAGTTCTTACGGCAGCCATTCCAGAACTTGACTCCCTCTTTGCCTCCAGCTCTTTCTCTGATCCTGCCTCTCTCTCTCCCTCTCTCTCTCTCTCTCTCTTTTCTCTCACTCTTGCGTTTCTGGCAGTCTACCCCTCCTTCCTCACCCTCCTACCCCAGACCTTTTTTCTTTCGAAGCCCCTTTCTCTCTCTCTCTCTCTCTCTCTCTCTCTCTCTCTCTCTCTCTCTCTCTCTCTCTCTCATCACCCCAACCGGTCCGCTTACTCCCGCCACGACTCTCTCTTTCTCTCTCTCTCTGCCGTATATATACACAAACGTACGTATAAATACCGTTTTCTCTGAACGTTGTATAGTTGTGTGTGTATTGTATATATATATATATATATATATATATATATATATATATATATATATATATATATATTTTTTTTTTTTTTTTTTTTTTTTCACTTATACACTCGTGATTTTTTATGTTCACAAATACTCAGCGACAGATATCGTTAACACCCAGTACACAGTGCATTTGTGACAACTTCACGCAACGGTAATCATAATTGACAAGTGCTTCGTCACCGGCAGGGTTCGAACCGTTGCCTGCTTAGAAACAGAGAGTGACTTCCAATTTCCCGAGATGTTTGGCAGTGAGCTTCCCATGTTACTCAGGATTATCTCTTCATCGATGCCACACTAATTCAGTCGTATTATAGGAATGATGAACATAACATCATCCTACCTTAGAGATTAACTTATTGATTTTCCAGAATAATCGTTCAGTTGGAAGGATGCTTTAATGTCAGTGTTAAAATTATTTTGGGAAAATTTGTGCATTTTACAAAATGATACATTGTTCAATAGGAATTCATAATATTAGTATTTTATTACGTATTGTCTTAGTTTAGACATAAAAGCTCCAGATTTCTGTTGCACTTTTGCTTCTCTTAAAATTCCTTGATCATATGAGACAGATCTGTTAGCATGTACGACAACGAAGATTATATATATATATATATATATATATATATATATATATATATATATATATATATATATATATATATATATATATACAGTATATATATATATAAATTAAAATCCAAAGATTAGATAAAATAAGATGATTGAGAGTAGAATTTATAGCTCTCATGTAAAATACAAAGAATTACTGGAACTCTTGTTCAAGAGGCAATGGTTCTTAACGCAGCCCAAAAAGTTAGGTCAATTTATAATATATATATATGTATGTATGTATATATATATATATATACAGGCGTGTGTATGTACGCACGCATTAATAAATATATCAACAGCTCATTGTTTATCAATGAGACCTCTCTCTCTCTCTCTCTCTCTCTCTCTCTCTCTCTCTCTCTCTCTCTCTCTCTCTCTCTCTCTCTCTCTCTCTCTCTCTCACTGGGCAAAGAGAAAGTGGGCGTGAGTCGGATGAAATTATCGATGAAACTTTATATGAGTGCTGTTAAAAATGCTTCTGAAAATACAGAACTTTTATACAACAATAGCTCTTGTTGTCGATAGTCGATGAGGAAATATCAAAGACAGCTAGAGTTCATGTAGTTAGTTAGCTTTGATCTCTCATCAAACGAAATAATTCGATGAGAGCAACACCGTCATCATCATCATCATCATCATCGGCATAAGCTCTGGCTCTCAATGCAAGTGGTAATTGCAACGCGCCAAAATCAAATTTGGATATTTTTTGTTGGTTAGTTGTAGGTATTGATTATAGTTACTGTTTCGTTCTTGATTTATTAATTCTTTTTAGATAATAATTCTTTAGTGAAGAAGTAAAATAAGAGGAAAGACAGAAACCCTGTAATGCTTGCAGACCGGTGGTGGTTACCTAGTTTAGGTTAAGCTGGACTCGTTCCAACACAGGCCATTGCCCAAAGCAGAATTATGAGTGTTCAGTGGAATGAGAGACTTTGTTAAGTGTAGAATTCGAGACTTATCAAAACACCCGGGACTAGTAGACTGTGTGTGTGTGTGTGTGGTCTCCGACAGTGTATGTTTATAAGTTCAAGAACTTTCCTATTGCATATTCATACCCTGATTAGGTGAAGGATCCACCTGAAAAATCAGATGTCTGTCCACAACAGTCCTGGCTTTTTAATATTTCTTTTCTCTTTTTCCGAGATTCTTTCACAACTAAGATTCTCATTCCCTTAAATTATCAATTCCTTGTCCCTTCTAATGCATTATCAGTTATTAAAGCAGCATAACTAACAGTTTTTATGGTATGTTTAGATTTGACAAATTCAGATTTGACGAGACATTGATACGATTATATCGATTGGACGTGAAGAGACGATTTGTATTCTTCTTGCTGTCTGGATTTACCTCAGCCCTTAAACTATTTATTCCGATCCGAAGTTTGAAGGGCCCTTCCAGGTTCGTACATTTAAATTAATCTAAGCGTTGTCGTGTTTTCATAATAAACATGGCACGAGTTTCATTCGCCAGGCAAAAATTATTCATACTCTCCTAAAGGCATTTTGACTTTATAACTTCATTTGCCTCGGGCTAAGCATGTAAAAATTGTCATTGGCCTTCCTATGTTAGATAGCCACCCAAATAAGGCATTTTCTTTATTACCTATGCAAGTTACTTTTAACATCAAGACGTGCATAGGCCACTAATTCTTGTGTAGTATTGTAAATACCTGCTAATTATTTTTATCATTTTTTATTTTGGATAAAAATCCACATCTACAAAGCCTGAAAAATACTGAATTGCAAAGCAAACTTCCTCAGAATAAAATGCTCATATATGTATGAAAGAAAAACAGAAAAGGACGAATTGGCGAACGAGGAAGCCTCGCAATGGGATGATGGTGAGTCCAGATGTTTAGTTTAAGGGTCAATTCTTTTTGTAACTGAAGACTATATTAACTATAGAGGTCAGTCCCTTTGTGTCAGTTGCGACTGTACTGTTAACGATTCGAGTCAGATAACAGATTTTGTTCTATTTTTAAACATCTTTTGCATAGAAGCTAACCTGTAAGACTGTGACCAACATTTTGCATGTATGTTCATGAATATGTGTAAGATATGCCGGCTTATAACTGCTGTTTGCCTATTATCATGGGTGTCTAGAATCTGGGATAAAGCCTAATATTGTGACACCCATTTAAAAATGTTTCTAATAAAGCAATATTTCGTTGTTGACATCAATTTATTCGATGTAAACTTTGAAGAGCTAAATATTCAAACCCAATTTCCAGTTGTCATTTCCTTACATATTATTTGTATTTTCGTTTCTTCATTTTTCCTTGGCAAAATTTAGATTAACCCAATACAGAGTGCGAGGGAAGGGCGAGTGCGAATTTTTTTTCATATTTCGTGAAAATTTGTTTTCAGTCGGGTTTTTTTCCTGTATCTCATCACCTCTTACCCGAAAGACCGGATTTGAAAGTTACAAAAGCAGTTTTCTACAACATGGCTTTGCAAAAGAGGCTTAAGGAATGATGTGCCTAAGGTTAACTGAGATTAACGAGTGGCATTGAATGCTGTCCATCATGATTTCGCTCATCCTCTTTTTTTCATCACTTTCGTCATGAACAGAGTGTTTCTGTGTGTATGTTAGACTTGTGAGTGTATTAAACATTACAAAAAAGGGAGCGCATAGAATAATCACATTAATACAGTAGTTAACCTTTGAGCATTTGGAACTCTTAAGAAATCTTTAGCTTTTTCAAATTATATATAGTGGTCATATTGGAGTGTACGTAACGTTTAATGTAGTTCACAAAAAACTGTACAGCGGGATAAGTGCTTGTTAAATGCTTACAACTGTAAATCATACAGGAAAATATGCCATTTATAACTACTTTCCAGCATCATTCCGTTATGAAAAACCTAATCATTACATAAATTAGTTAGTCGTTAACATCACACTACTGTCTGGGAAGGAATGTGATGCTTGTTACGCATTTGATTAAAAGGCAAAATTCCTGACAGACACTTCGTATTTTCGAGACATCAAATGTCATTAGGTCATCCTTAGTCGTGACTCGTTCTTATTCGTTGCCAGCTGATTTATCATCAAATCTTTAATTAATAAATGCGATGTTTGTGGAAAAGGGCTTCATGGGTTTTCTATTACAGAGTTCTTCCCATATTCAAAGCAGCATCAGTAACGGAAATAAGGAAAACAACTGGAGTAACAGGAGAACCTTTTAAAGAAATACCGAGTAAGTTCTTAGAGTTAAGTTCGACTCATTCCTAAATGAGTCAAACAAGACGTGTGGTCAGACTAAAGACAGCACGTTGCAAGCATAAGTGAAGATTTTATTCAAAGCATTCCTCGGCTTCTTTTTAGATTTAGCCTCACTCCCCCCCCCCGCTCTCCAACTCTCTTATATTTCGTTTTTATGGGACCTGACATAGGTAATTGAATTCAGTTGCCCGTACTGTTGGCCTGTGGATAAATATATATATATATATATATATATATATATATATATATATATATATATATATATATATATATATATATATATATATATATATATATATATAGTCTCGGTAATTGGGCATACTTGGAAATCTTAGCTTAATGATAAATAATATTGCCAAGACCAGGAAGAACATTCTTTATTACAAGCTTTCAGGTATAAAACCTCATCATCAGGCTAAAAACTGACAAGGATGAGAATCAACAAAATTACAATAAAATGAATTGTCATAATAAATCTTCAGCAAAAATACTAACGAAATATAAAATGAACAAGTAAATACAAACTAAAAGGGTGAGACGTGAAAAATTAAAAACACAAACATAAAAATATGAAAATAAAACTATAGTGAAATGTAAACAAACTACCACTCAAAAGTAAAATATTTAACGACCTAACTGAGTACCTACTATGAAATTACACGATAGCTAGTTGAATACCAGACGAGTTGTTGTTCAATTCCGGCAATATTATTTATCATTAAGCTATATATATATATATATATATATATATATATATATATATATATATATATATATATATATAAATAGCTTGTCTAGTAAGGGGCCCTTTGTTAAGCCAAACTCCAGTTTCATTACGTTGTAATGAGCTTCTTCACATATGACATTTTGGTGCACAAATGTTAGTCTGCTTGTAGATTTGTCTGTATTTGAATATTTCATCTAAATTTTAACGTTCGCTTCTCTTGTTTTTCTTTTCTCTACAAAAGGGTGTTTTATTCTATGGAAACTTGGTGAGCCCGTTGATGTTCTTTTTGGGTTTATTTCATATGAATGTCTGCATAATAATGGTCATAGTGGGGAACTGTCTAATGGTTAGAGATATAGCATGGAATTGTCAACAACGATCCTGGTTAAACTAGCTAGTTAATGAAACTGCCTTTGAGGTATGAGGATTCAAGTATAATCGTTACTTAAATTTCAGATTAATCGTTAGCTATCGTTGTCGGCGATGAAATTTTCCTTAAAGCCATGAATTGCTTAAAAATAAATTGTAGTTATGTTAAAGGTAATAACTCAACGTTTTGTAGAAATACATTACGAATGTATTTTAAATTGACATCAGATAAGAAGCAATAATATCGTTTATTGGGATTGTTTTACTAATGTGTCCCCATTAATTTTGAAATACTGGCTTCCCTTGATGTGTACGAGTATTTCACTTATTCAGCGCTTTCAGAGCTCACTCTTCAATTGTTTTATGATTTTTGGAATGCAAGAATGATTTAGGATGTAAATATATTTCGGTGTTGTGTAGATCATTTCATTGTATTTTCATTGTAAAATTGATTCGAAACTCTCCAAGTGAGTGTGATGTCTTTGATGTCAAGTCGATAGGGCCTTGGAGTATATGACCCCAGCTATGGTGATTGACGGAATAGTGTCTTGTTGAGCTTTGTAATTGATTTTAGTGCATCGTTATTCTGATCATAGATAAACAGTGAGTTGATCGTGTTGTACTTTGTGCATGATTTATTTATACATATGTGGATAGTAGGAAATCCTCACTCGATATAATAAATGATGAACAGGACAAATTTGGGCGAACTTACCCCAGCTTTGTTTCCCCGCAGTGTTTACTTAAAGTTTTTTAGTTAATTAGAAAAGACCAAGTGATTTATTTTCTTTAGGCTGAACATTATACGATAGGTAATGGAAAGAACTGGTACAACCTGAAGTGTTTCAAATGGGATGACGTAAATGTTCATCGCTTTTGTTATATGAATTGTAAATAGTATGAAAGAAAGCATATGAATTTTCTGTTTGATAATTCCTTGCCTGAAAAATGACAGTATTGCTTTATATAAATTTTTAAGGAATGCATAAATACTGAATCGGCGTGAATAATGTTAATCGATCAATATTTACGCTAAAGTTTTGTTGATGAATTGCAAAATTGAAAAAAACTTGATCGTATAGAAATTGCAGTAACGTACAGAGCATTTTCCCGTTACGAAAAGAACGGAGAATTCCTTGTAAATAAAACATTCAACGCTTCAAAATATAAATTCTGAGAGAGAGGGAAAGAGAGAGAGAGAGAGAGAGAGAGAGAGAGAGATATGTGAAGGTACATTTCTATTACCATTCAAACAAAGAATGTTTGTTTAGGTCTATTGTCTCCGATTTCATTGCAGAAGTGCTGCTGAAATTTCTGTGAATGCCTAGTTAAAAACAGAATACCGTCTGTTGTAACTGTCTAGAACTAATTGCATAAAATACAATTGGTGATTAGGGAAAACATAACACAAAAAGACTTTCCTCCCCGGCGGGGAATCGAACCCCGGTCTCCCGCGTGACAGGCGGGGATACTAACCACTATACTACCGAGGAATGGTGATAAGGAATGAGAATTGTTTCGACCGAATTCTTCTGTAAAGACTCTCATGCACCCTTGTTCTGTGGATATCAAGTTCTTTGTGTACTTTATTATAGTTCTTTCAAGTGTTTCCTTTTATACACTGTTGAATTAGCCAAATACAAATTCACAAGTATACTTACTTACGTAGCCGTGCTGATTTTTTATCAGTTATTTTTCAATGATGGTGGCTCTCGCGTATCGATCGTGGTTCTGGAAAGTCCAGTTACGCCCTGCTGTCTACAGTCACTTTAATCCGTTATATCTAATTGATCTTTTCCACTTTAAGATATGCTCTTTTTGTATGGAGATGTAAGATTGCAATTAAAAAAAATAGAGGAACATATATTCCTGTAATTTACAAGTTATATAAGCATTTTTTGTTATATTTATTTATTTATTTATTTAGAGAGAGAGAGAGAGAGAGAGAGAGAGAGAGAGAACAGTTTTCAGATTTCACATATCCTTTTCCCATAAAAGTATGCGGAAAAGATGCCCATTTGAATTTAATGTTTTATTTGCGCAGAGAACTCGTCATTTATTGCAGTGTTGCTCCCTATTAAAAGTAGCCAGAGTAGATTATGGAGTGGTGCAACAGTTTTACCAAGTTCTTGTACAACTTTTTGCCATTTCGCTTAGAACTGAGATTCCTCTAACGTAAGCATGTTTGCTAATGCTTTACTAAGTCTCAGATTAACTAAAAGGAACGGTTAGCGTACTCGTTTCTTATTTCTTTTTATTAGTAAATGGAGTATTATTTATGAAATTCAAGCACAGATGAGACATTTCACCGATATTTTTAAAAATTTTTGTGCAAAATGGAAAACATCTTTATGAAAAATTTTTGACATCACAAAATGAACGAACAAAAATTTCCTTGTCAAGTGACAGTGCAGAGCAATTCATAAGGATAAAATGCTTTCAGGTACAGTATTCTGCTATTAATATGAATGGTAAAGGTACTTGAAAGCATTTACGGCGTTGTCACGATAGTAGATAAAGCTAAGAACTATGGTCATTAATAACAATGCACTTTTACTTTGTGAAGTATTTGGTTATGGAAATTTCATAGTACTGGGTATTCGAATTTTTCTTTATCATGTACTTGAGGAGAAAAGGGGAAAACTATTCTAAGTAATTTACTTTTTTTTTAACCCAAACAACCAAGTTTTATTTTATTTTGAAGAGGATTTGCCCTAGGAAAAATGTATTGTTATTATGCACGTTGCCTGGGATTATTTTGGTCTTGACAAATTGTCTTTTGAGCAGCGGGTTGAATATTTTCCCGAGTCTGAATAATTACCCAGCTGAAGAATGAAGTCATTTTTAATCTTTCAAATTTGAAGTTATTGGAGTCGTTAGCTTTGGTCAAAATATTTTGCTAAGTTAGGGTGCGTGTGATTATCTGCAGTACATAGATGACGTCGTCTTCCACTAAATTCGATATTTTTCAATATATCCAAACACGTATATATTCAGCTTCTTTTAACCTATGGTAGCTATGCGGCAATTATAATTGATTTTTATGGCGCCCGAGCCACAATAGTTACTTTGCTCTGTTAAGGCAAATTCCCTCTCATGCTTTGCTTCTCCCATTGAGTGTTTGATCCAGGTTATTCTCTAAAAAATCCTTTATGGTTCAGTACGACCAATAAACATGAAGTGTTTCAACAACCTTTGCTGATTACTACTAACATTTCTCAAGTTTCCCATGAGTCTCTTGAATAATTCGGGTACGTCATACAATCCCGTTTACTCTAGTTGAGGCATCTCCAATTATTCTGCGACAGTTCTTGTACATTATTTGGAGAACCAGAATATCGCATGAGTCCCTCTAGCGCAGATGAGTGAAACCGAGAGATTGTTAATACTAAATGCCTGTATTGGGGGGACATGGTTTTACCAATTCAGCAAACAAGCTTTGCTTATTCATAGGCTGCCTACATCGATAATGAAATGATTGAGAATTTCAGTTATGAACGGCCTCCGCTCAACTACAGATTATACGTTGATAGCCTCTAAAGTCTGCAATAAACACCTGAGTTGTTAGTCACAGAGCGACGGTGTTTTGCCATGCAACCTCAGCCTAGTGTTTGTTTGCATGTGTTTTTGTTTTATTATTCATTCAGGTCACTTTGGTAAGGGCAAGTTATGTGTAAACAGGAATGAATGGAAACCATATCCCCTCCCCTGCGATAAGACCTAAATTATAAAGGAAACGTTTGGTGATGCATTATATATTTGGTGTCTTCACTGTATAATGTGGAGTGCGTCGAAGGAATTCCTCTTACGAATTGTTTAACGTAGGGGAAGAGAGCGTGTAGTGTCTTATTTTTCTTTGTGAAGGGAACTTTTGTAAGATTGTGTCTTCTTCGTGGTTCCTGAATGAAAACATGTTCATTTAAATAAAAGAAAATCATGAATGTGTATATCTTTTAAATGCACTTTTCTTTCAAACCCGTTTATCGGCTAGATAATGCACCTTTTTGTTTTGTTGTTGATTTATACAGAAAAACATAGAAAAATAACCTTGACTGATTAGTTTCACTAGTCCCTTGAAATAACTTCCATAAATTTTGGATTTAGAAATTAGGTCCCTGATGAGTCGGAAACCATCTGAAATTATACTTTGACCGAAACAAAAAGTTGGAAAGAAATTTCGAGCTTTCAAATGAGACCCCAGCCCGCGTGGAATATCTAGTTATCGTGGATGGTAAAGAATATGTTACTATGTCAGAAAATGTGAGTTCTTTTTTAATAGTCTTACGACAGTGAAAATGGATTAAGTGAAGATGTGATCCAGGTATCGAAAGCTAGCGTTGAAACTTTCATTTTTTATTATTTAATGCGCCAATTTTGTTTTGTGTGGGGGTGGAATGAGGGGTTTGTCCACATGTACCGTGTAGTGATGAAAAATTTAGCTGTTTGTTTGAAGTTCCATTCAGGTGTTTATTGGAAAGGTAAGTGTGTCTACACTAGGTTTTAAGCTCTTGGAACTGGGTTCTTGTTTATGGGGCCTTTTGTGTGTATGTTTGTGTGTTTTTTTTTTTATTAATATTTCATATCTCTCCCTTCCGTATTGCAAGCTGGTTAGCTGGTTTTTAAAAATTCGATCTTATATAGTTCTCGGTTAAAGAAGAATATACTACACACAAACAAATAATTCTCTTGCTTTGTTACTTTTTTATCATGATAAAAATGGTCGCATGACTTGCAAAGCGTTTCATTCTACATATATAAGTATTTATTTAATTTCTACAGTAAGATTTCTACTCTTCTTATGAAAACGATGCAGTAACTGGGCAAAATCCGACACACAATTTTCATTTCACGGAAAGGATACCTATTTAGTTTAGGAAGTAGTTGTGAGTCGGTGAAATTTTGTTTAAGGTAATGTGTTTATCCTTGTTTCAGCAGTAAGAGGATGAATGTGACAATGAAAGCTATTATGCAGTTCTCTCAGGAAAAAAGTGGGATTGTTACATGAAAGTTTCTGCACCTAGGGGATTATCCTGTGATTGTGATACCACTAATACAAAGAGAGAGTGATGTTAAAGCAGAAAAAGAATGTAATGAAATTAAGTTTTGTGAAAGAAAACCAGAGTGGTCACTATAAATTTTATGTTTTGCTCTTGAAGACAGATGTTGACTTAGGTTACTAAAGATGCAGATTTCCGAAAGGCGGAATGTGTGTTATATTGTAAGATATTAGAATGAGTAATTGTACAAAAACTTACGGAGGCCTTAAAACATATGATTATCGTTGCTGCTTTTATGGTGTCAGGGAGGAACGAAATCTAAGGACTGAGAAACTCGTCGATTCTTTAGCACACACACACTCTGCACCTTTCACCCCTGTCGGGCATTCATTCTCAAGCTTCGTGGATATCAAGGCCTTTCTCTTCTAACATTTTTTCCTCCTTCTCGAGACACATCAGTAAACTGAGATAAATCTGCTCACTTATGCTAAACTTTTTTAACCACTATTTGTACATATCTCCACATCTCTCACGAAAATAATTCTCACACCACATACTGTATACTATACGCAAGAAGTTCATCGCAGCAGCTTCAGCTTTTTTTCTTTCATTTACATTCAACATCCACACTTCACTTCCATAACGGATGTAGGCTCAAAAATATCTTCCTGTATTCGCACCTCGATTTCCATAAACAGTTAAATCATTTCTCAGTATTTTCCACACACCTTGGTACCTTTCTTGCTACACCTTTTTCTGTGACTCACCTTCTGTCCTATCCTTCCATCATCCATCATATTTCCTTTCAGATACCTACTTGTATCAACCGCTTCCATTTTTCCGGCACTTATATTAAAATTCATTGCTCTTATCTTTTTGGTTTCCATTTACCATCATATTTAAACATTACTCATACTCATTTTGAACTGTACTTTATCATGTTTGTTGGTTCGTATAGTTTCTTTCCACTGTCCCTAATCAGCATTGTATTATCTGCAGACATCAGATATTCTGCAATACATTCATGACTCATTTTCATATCCCACCACTTTGCATCTACATATTAGGAAGCCATAGAGATTTGATGCACCCGTTTCAGACCAACTTTTACGACAAACCAGTCACTTACTTGCCGTCATATTCTTACCAGTGCTTAGTTTCCATCGTACAACTTTTAATTGCTTTCAGTAACTTTTCTTCTATTCCACAAATTCTCAGTACCCTCCATATTGCCTCTACCAATACTTTCAAAAGTTTTTTTAGGTCCATGTATACCTCTTACAGCTTTTTCTCTACTATCAGACTTCTCACGTTACTTTTTCATTACGTACAACAGTATGGCGATGATGCAGCACTTGTGGGTGTAGTAAAGTCTCCACTTTTGAGAAATGAAGCTCCCCTCAGCCTCAGTCGGGACATGGACCGGATCAGTGAATGGTGTAGTCGATTGGGTATGAGGCTGAACTCCAGTAAAACGAAAACACTATTGATTAGCAGATCTCGTACAGATTTTCCACTTCATCCTCCCTTCAGGTGAATGGGACTCTGCTGAGTGAGTCTGAAGCTTCAACTATTCTAAGTGTAACTTTTGACTCACATTTTACTATTGAGAAAAATCTAACGAAAGTTTCAGCAGATGCCGCACGAAAGTTAGGTATTGTTCGTAAGACTTCATTTATTTATAACAGTAATAAAATCAGTGCAACCTGTTTTAGGTAGTTTGCACTCCCTTTGCTAGAATACTGTTCTCCGGTGTGGATGTCTGCTTTTGCCAAATATTTGTCCCTTTTAGATAGAGTGGTTCGTGGTGGTGGTTTCTGTTTCCTAATAGTAGCAGTTATGACTTGGACCATCGACGGATGGTCTCTTGTCTGTCAATTTTTCATAAGCTGTGTTTTAAAAGAGATCTTTCACATTTACAATTGATCCCTGAGCCCTTTTTCTTGCCGAGAGCAACCCGATTCGCTGAATAGCAGCACCAATATGCAGTAAATATACCATGCTGGCGAACCTCTCAGTTCCAAAGGTCCATGATTCCTCACACCGTTGGACTGTGGAACACCCTCCCTGAGGATTTCGTGCAATTGGGGAACTTCATAAGATCAAGCGAAGATGCAATGCATTGCTACCCTAATGTAATTCTCCTTGCGTCTTAACAATTTACTTACATTTTTATTTATTTATTTATTTATTTGTTAATTTTTGTGTTTTTCTAATAAGTGATCTCTTCTTTCTGTATTTCACATTAACTTCTGTTACACCATATTCTTTGGAAGCTGGAATTTCAATTCAAAGGCCCCTGTGGGCCTGTTCCATATAAATAGGGTTCATCTTCTTAATAATAATAATAATAACTTGATCTTCATACCCTTTTCCTTGTTGGAACGTACACTGTTCTTCCTTAATGAGCACTTTGTCATCTGTTTTACTTTCTCAATCAAAATCTGACCATACACCTTCCCCTGGTACTCCTCAGTAACACAGTGCACTATAATACTTGTACTCACGTCTGTCGCCCTTACCTGCTTATAATGGAAAAACTACACCTCTTCCAGATACATACACACACACCTATATATATTTGTGTATATATATATTTGTGTACATATGTATATATATATATATATGTGTGTATGAATGTGCGTTTTAACATTTTTGGATTTCTTAATTTTTGCACGTACCGTACGAGTAAAAATCATCCATTCTCGTATTTCATCTTATTTCAGGAAGTAAAACGTTTACGACGTCAGCGCTGGGTAAAAAGCATCTTCGGCTCTCATATTCCTCAGAACGAATTAAGAAAATAAAAGACGAATCCTAAAACATGAGACATCTCAAAAACTCGCTATTTTTGGGAGGGAATCTCGTTGTAAAGACTCCTTGTTCCTTCCCATGCGCCCGACGGCCCCTCGTTTGGCTGTACGCCAGGTATATACTAAGAGAGAGAGAGAGAGAATAAAATGTTTTTACGTTTCGTATCCCTAAGTCGTATAGTTTCTTTTCATTCTGTTGGTTTTATCTCCCAGACGTATTTTCTAGAGCGACGGTGGTGAACAATTACGCAATATCACTTCGACGGTGTTGACAACAACTGTATTTTTTATTGTTACAACTCTCACACAGGATCGTGCCTTTTCTGCCCCATGGTGTAGAAAATGATACATATTTTTTGTTTATTCTATGTGAATGTTAATCGCAAATACTCAAAATGCTTGGATTTTCTAGGAAACGTTGTTTGACTTTCGAAAGCAAGATTTTCTCTGTTGTTAATATTGATTTTGTTAATGTAGAAAACTAGATTAATCCAGTCTACTGGTGTAAAATTTTGATTTTTCTCAACCTTAGATTTTCTATAACTTCGTTTCTCAGGTATGTCAGCCTCCTTCCTCCAACATCGCGGTTCTAGGGGCGATTCCAACGACATTAGTTTTGTTAATTTCTGTACCTCATTGGTTGACGAAGTGACTGATTCCGAAATGCTCCAAGATTACACGGCATTTAGGGAAAGGGTCAGTTAAGGAATTTTAGAGTGCAACTGTTTAACTTATATATATGGTTAATTTCTTTTTTTATTTTACATTATACGTCGTATTTTAGGCAAAATATATGGAGATTTAACATAACTCTTAGTTGTTGCATTGACTTATATATATTTATATATTATATATATATATATATATATATATATATATATATATATATATATATATATATATATATATATATATATATATATATATATATATATATATATATAAACGTAAGGTGTGAAAAATTTTTGCATGGGCTTTATAAACGTTGCTTTTAAATTGATCTAGAATTTACTTTTTTCTCTTATTAAAGTTATTTTTGACTAACACATATTTCTGGCATCAATGGCTGTAGTTGGTGCAGCGCTAGATAACGCACACAAGTAAATCAGTGAACGCACAAGGGCCAACAAAGAGGTGGCCTGCGGTTACCCACCCGTTTTGTTGGCGGGATATTTTGAGAGAGCCCACGAGAAAAACCCTGTGAAATGGTACTCGTCTAAAGGAATGATATTTTTGTAAGGTTACACCGATTTTTGCTATAGCTTTAAGATTAGGACTATTGTAGTGCAGAAAAAGCTCAGAAGTGGAAATGGGAATTTAGGTAATTCTGTAAGAATCCAACTTGCAGGCAAAGAAGAAGGTGAAGAAAATCTAGTGGCGCCAATCTTCTCATAGTTTTGTAAAACTTCTTTCATCGGTGAGGTACGATTGTCATGACTGACGTGAATAGTGTGGAGAATGTATGCCTTTGTAAGATGTGTGGAAGATCAGGACCAATATGTAACTAGAATTCCTGCTTGTATAAAAGCTCATTTGAATTCAATACCCATCACGTGAGAGGTCGTGTTTAATTACGACAAGTAAGAAGTTCTCGTGTTGCAGAAATTATAATGAATTCGTCTATTTCATGCTTGCTTGTTTTGATACGGTTCGGAGCTCCAAGTAAGAAACTTCCTTAAGTGCTTGACAAATATGTCATGTTCCAGAAGTCGCTTTTCCTTCAGGCCTATGTAAAGAAAACAGGTTTTTATTGTTGATTTTAACATATTGTAGAGAAATGCAAAGGTCCACCTGCGTGATTCATTTCTATTTTCACGTTGATATTAGAGAAAACCAAAATGATTTAGTTATGAATTCCTCTTCTGGTTTTACTTGATTTGCTGTATACGCTTCGAGGATCATCTGAGACTGTTTAAATATATCTTACATGTGCGCAAGGATGTAGGAAAATCGAGTCAGTGAATAATACTCTTTTTACGGAGCATTATTACGATGGGTGTTGTGTGCATTTTTATTTATACTGGAAATAAGGTTTTTTTCCTGAAAAAAATTGAGATAAATGTCAACAAATGTGTTGCCTTAGGTTCGATTTATTTCTTTTTAAATGGGAAGAATAATAAGAGTGACGGATTTCACAAGACTAAGTATTATGTGTTTTCCTGATGACCAGCTTTTAATTGTGAGTCTGATGCCTGGTTTCTCACCAAGGTGTAAGAAATTTAGGAATTGTGAGCTTACTCTGGAGTAGAATGCAGGAAAACTAGACAGTTCTCTTTGCTCGGTGTATTATTTCTGGAGATGCTGAATTGAAAAGTTACTGAAGTAGGGTGCCTTTTCATTCATTTCCGTTGACATTATCCAGAATGTTCATCTATAGTAAATGAAGTAATAATTTGTCTTGCTCTGCGAGGAATTGATAGTTTGACCCTTACGGAAAAAGGAAACTCCGGATTTGTGAGTACTGGGTCCTTATTTATTAACGGAGTTGAGGATAATGATAAATTTGGTTTTGTCAACATCAGCAAACCTTGGCCATGTTTAATCTGAAAGAAAAAAAAATAATTATATTTTAAGAGTTTACAATTAGACTTTAAATATTGAAATGTTTATTCCTTACACTGCTGAAGATTTTATTCAAATACCGAAGGTCGATGGGCAGGCCAACCTAATGCCGTTTTCTAGCCCAGGCCTGGAAATAAGAACGAAAAGAAGAAAGTTTGATATATTCTACGAATCACCAGAATGTATTTTCATATGATTTTCAATGCTGTTTCATCCTTCCCGTAACGTTAATTCATAAGCAAGTTTTGGACATTAACGCAGAAAGATAAATGAAGAGCACCCACTTGGAAGTACAAAGCAGTAAGAAAACTTATACTCTTTTGGGTCTCCAGGTCTCATTGTGATCCATTAATGCGTACACCAGATCCTTAAGGTCTGTTGTAAGTTTCACCTCACTCATTCCGTTGGTTTTCAGGTCCTCTTTGTGATCCACTGCGTTACACACCAGATTCCTGAGGTCTGTTACAAGTTCCAGTATTAATATTTTTTTTTTTACAAAGAAAAATCAGTTTCCCTTTGTTCAGCCTTGGAAAGCTAAACTATAGTCTCCTCAAATAAGAGTTCTAGTAAAGGCGGTTGCTCCAGAAACTGGAGGAAATTTGCATCTTGAACTAGAAAACGCTTGGTGTTTCCGTTAGAAGTTAAGTTATCTTAGTTTAACCAGACCACTGAGCTGATTAACAGCTCTCCTAGGGCTGGCCCGAAGGATTAGACTTATTTTACGTGGCTAAGAACCACTTGGTTACCTAGCAACGGGACCTACAGCTTATTGTGGAATCCGAACCACATTATGGCGAGAAATGAATTTCTATCACCAGAAATAAATTTCTGTAATTCTTCATTGGCCGGTCGGAGAGTCGAATGCTGGGCCAACAGCCAATGAAGAACTAGAGGAGATGCAAGATACATGTTAGGAATAAATGCCCAACCCCGCAAAGAAAGAAAGAAACCGAAGAATCTCATGTGCATAAAGAATTAACAAATACTATGGGCAGCAGATTGTAAGCTTTAAATAGAAGGCAGAGACGTGGTTGTGTTGAAAGCAACAAAGCAACTAATGCTTCATACATTGCCGATAGTTATTTCTCTCTCTCTCTCTCTCTCTCTCTCTCTCTCTCTCTCTCTCTCTCTCTCTCTCTCTCTCTCTCAGGCTGAGTAGTGGATCTTGGGAATTAGGTATGGAAAAATGACGGCCCCTTAAAAGTTAGCCTACGGAACGGGGTCATAAGGACACATTAACGGGGTAATGCGTGCGCGGAGGCGTTCTTAATTACGCACCGGGTGATATACTTATGGAGCAGCAAAAAAAGAAAGAAAAGAAAAAGAAAAATAAGAAAGCCCCAGACATGGACAAGCAAAGGGAGCCGAAAAAAAGGTATGTCATATAAGCAATGAGAGAGAGTGGATTTAGAGACTCGCTAAACTCGGAGAGAGAGAGAGAGAGAGAGAGAGAGAGAGAGAGAGAGAGAGAGAGAGAGAGGATATTGCAAAGTGGTTGAAAAAAAAACCTGCACGCATTGATGCAATGCAGCAAAGATGGAGGTTGAGGAAGGTGAAACTTTGAGTGATGCAGCAGAGGTGAGGGAGAGGCGAAGATTAATGAAGGAAGCACAAAAAAGGGAGTTAATAAAAGTCAAGGGAAAAACGAATAAAAGTCGTAGAAACAGACAACGAAAAAGGAAATGATCATCGTTAAAGTTTGCCGTTTGCCACCTTCTTTGTCATTTTCATTATTGGAAGGGAGAGCCTGAGTATGTTGTAAGCACCGTTTGAGATATCAAGGTGTTAAGTTAGTTCTACTCATGACGATGGTGGAGCATTGTTCGAATCCCACCAGAATAAACGAGCTTCTTCGTTAATGGAGTCGTTATCTCGACCATATAGAATCGCAGTAGGAGAAGCCATTCAGCTATTGACTTTACATGTATGTTTTGGCACAAAAGAACACATATGTGTGAAAAAAAATATGACATTGTTCTCCGGGAGGCTTTTGCTTGGCTGAGGTGATACTTAATTGTTCTTAACTACTAAACAGACCACAAATATCACAATTCTTTGTCTACGATTGCTTAAGAAAGTTGATGAAGACTATACGTACGCTGGATTATTGTAAGAAAATAACCAAAATTCCTTTTCCTGTATGAAAGGACAATCTCAAGTTTAAGCACGGCCGTAAAGAGTACTCAGATTTTACCCTTCCGTCTTCATGATCATTGAAAAATAAACTGCTTTTCAAGTGGTTTATTTTGTAAACTAGATTACTTCCGGAAAGAAGTTTCATCAATGACTTGATTTTTATCTTTATTTTGTTCTTTTAGGATATTGTGAATTTGATATTTACTCCTCTTTCTTCAATGTTCACGATTCCAGTTTCAGAAAAATAGAGGTTGTTACTGTATGTGAGTGCATTTTTATGTTATAATTTTGGCAGTTTACAAAGTGATGTATCTGAAATGGGGAATAGAGGTGCTCTGTAATGTTACAAATGGTGTAGTTGTTGAGCAGAACAAGGACATTTACTAAATATAGTTTACAACATGGAAATGATAATTTAGTGAATATTTTGAGACCAGTCTCCATGGCTACAGCTCAGGGTATCATTGTCATCATTATTATCGTTATGAATGTTTTTGTTACTCATAATGAGCATGGAGTCGTACGAAACAATGAATCTTTTAATATGGATAGAAGGTATAAAGAAAATACACTGACCATTAGAACCTGAAAAGGGTTCTAAATTACATTCGTTAGCCGATCCTTACTAAGTCAGCATTAATGTTTATATGATTTAGAGTGATTATTAGTAAAGTGTTTGCTGAACTTGTGTGAGAGTGTGTGTGTGTGTGAGAGAGAGAGAGAGAGAGAGAGAGAGAGAGAGAGAGAGAGAGAGAGAATTAACTGCGTTGAATTAAAGATGTTGTACAGAACATAGTAAAGAGAACTTTTTATAATTTTATATTGGATGCATGAAGATACGTTTCTATATAGAATTTCAACTGAAAAAGTGATAGTAAAAAAACTGAAATAGATTCAAAATCAATTATTTGATTTTTTACAAACCCTTCAACATAAATAACTAGTTGTTGTGAACCCACAGATTCAGTTTGTTACATTACCATAAAACTTTTTTTCTTGTAAATTATAGTGCTTGCTCGATGAACTGATAATGGATAATGCGTACCTTGTGTAAAATTTCACATTTTTTCCGGATTCCTTGGTTCGTTTATGTCAATGTTAATCAGTATTCCAACTCATTGAAAAGGTGTTGTGAAATCGAATATCCAGGTAACTGTTTCAGGCGTCTTCAGATTATTTCTTCTTGTACACGTTTTAAAAAAATGCAATTTTAATTCAGTTAATTGTAATACTTATTTATCGAGCCAACTTCTAAATGTGGGCTTGTGGTAAACTCTCACATTGTCTAATTTTGTGTTTGGTAGTAAAGTGATTAGTTAGTCGGGAACATACTTCACTGCCATATTTGTGTTTCAGTGCAAATGTTGCAGAAAGTTAGTTTTTGGGTGGAAGGATCAATTGCTGATCGATTGCAAAAAAAATGTATTGAGACTGGCGTCGTCCCTTTTTTGGTAGTTATTGTTGCATATCTTTTCCTCTCATGTATCTTTCACGGGATAAATGTTGCCGGAACTCATTTTTCGTGATGACGTTGCCGAGTAATGCAATAATTGGCAGAGCTTGGAATATAATTTTTAGATTCATATAAGTGTGTCCAGTTTTTATGCTTGAAACAAATGTCCGTTCGCGTCTTCTGTCATCAAAGAATTTTATTGTGCCCCAGTCATGCAGATTTATTTAAGTAAGTACTTTTGGTTCTGATTACAAATCATGTTAGTCTTTTTTGTTTTTTATTTAGTCCGGGTGACTGTGCAACGCAATGAATAACCATCAACAGAATGGTTTTGAATCACACCTGTAACTTCAGTGTCCTGACCCTTACTTTAGTCTCACATCTAGTTCTGTATCATTTAGGTCTGAGCAAAGGTTCGTCTGTAGCTTCCTCAAGTTCTGGCTTTCGACTGTGAAGATATAACACTTCAGATATAAGATATCATTAACTGCTGCCAGAGGAAGTCTGGAAATTATCATGAAGTATCCTAACGCGTCTGTTTTTTTTCTGTATTTTCTTATTTTTCAAGATTTTACCGATACTGAAACAAGAAGAAACACTTGAAATAAAGAGAGTTCTTTTGCGGTGAATATGCAACTTTCGTAAAGTTTCTTTAGGGACTAGTAAACTTATATTTCTAATCTTTTCAGAGGACCCTTTTTCATACATGTGTTGGTCTCTGTAGAACTTCCATGGGGAAACCTATACTTCATTTATTTACGTTTAAGGCTTCAGGGCACCTTTTCCATCCTGCAGGTTTTATGTTGGATTTTATCATTGAGGGTTCTTTTATTTTTGTTTTTTGTGTTTTTATTTTATAGACCATTGTTGGTGGTAGAAGTAGCCATCTTCTTTCATGAGATTGAGGAACTCTTGAACATTATTGTATAGGATCTTAAGATCGGTTCTTGCGTTTTACTCTTTGCATTATTTCATATCTTTAGTCTAGTTCTCGGAGTTTTGAGGTCCATGCACCGCCGTCAATTCTTAAGGGAATTTCAGTGGCCTTGATAAAGATTAATCATGATGAAGATGATAGTTACATAGGCCACACGATCTGCTGCGTGACTGTTGGATATTGTAATCGTAGTAAATCTCTGAAAACAAAATATCAATATTGACATATTCACCGCTTAGATTGCGTCAGTTCTGGCATTTTTCTTTTTTTTTTTTTACTGTCTTTCTGCCTTGTTTCACCTTTGAATTGCACTTTGCAGTTTAATCTGATAGGTTTCGTTTTTCTGTCGTTCCTTGTAATCTTTAATTGTAATATCTAAATTTTGGGCGTTGTGGTAACAGTGGAATAGTGGGGTAAACACATTTTCACGCTCTGTCCTCGTTTCACCTTAAACTTCTTTCACTGTCCAGTGTTGAGTGTTTCCAAACATTATTGAAGTTGAACTAAAAATCGTATAAATATTTCGTATGATTTGAAATTAGGAATTTTATGTTATTGAAAATCTCTCTCTCTCTCTCTCTCTCTCTCTCTCTCTCTCTCTGAAAAGACAGTCTTTGCTGATTAACGGGAAGGTACGGGTGCCTATGTGACTACGCAGATAGGTTCAGTTGCAATGCAAACTAGCATCACAACAACTGTGGTCATCGGCACATTAGAAAATATGCTTCTGACTCGAATCTTACGACGGCCCTTAAGCAAGTCTCTTCAGCTGTTTAAGAACTTGGTTTAGAGAACCGGAGGATGCCTTATCTCCTGTGGGTTTACTCCATCTGAGCCCATATACTCGTGATATTGATTTTCCAATTCTAGGTGTGCGAACGCTTGATTAAGCTAGACGTCTAGTTGGTGGGGATGGCTGGCGGAGGAGGATCTTGGAAAAAAAACTTCTTAGTTATTAAATCTTTCCTTTTTATTAATTCATATTTCAATCTGTTTTCTCGCTGGTATCTGAACTGCTTCTTTCGTTTAAATATAAAATAATAGCTCTTCAGTTTGTGAAAGTAGTTTGTGGATGTAGCTGTTCACTCTTACTTTCTTGTGTACACATTACTATTCTCTCTCTCTCTCTCTCTCTCTCTCTCTCTCTCTCTCTCTCTCTCTCTCTCTCTCTCTCTCTCTCTCTCTCTCTCTCTTCTGTTTTAACGTTTTATTATATAAGTACTGAAATTTCCAAATGTAACTTGAACGTTTCATGGTGACGAAAAACAAACAAATCAATATAAATGTGCTTTACGGTTACATGATTTAAATAACACATATTCAAGGAGTGGTTTTTAGAAAAAAGCACGATGGTCATTGCCACAGTCATACTAGAACTGCAGAATCGTTAATGAACTCCTTTGTTGGGAACAGACAATATTAACCGCTTCAGACACGTACTTAGAGAAAGGCTATCAGCCAAGCGTCGAGTCTCCGACTAAACACTCCTCCCTCACCTCTGTCTTGCGCTCATTCTTGTGCTTCTAGGATATTATGACTCTACCCCCTCATGTCTCTTATCCGCCATCTATCCAACCACTTTCTAGGTTAATCCTTATGCTTTCGGATTATCAGATATTTTCGTCGACGTACCACTAGTGATCCTATCCTTCCAAGTGACGAAACATCGCAAAACACCTTTACCATCCCTTCACAATCGGTAATTTTTTTTACCACTTCTGTGTATCTCCCATTACTCACCCTTGCAATTCTTTTTACCCCTTATGCACACTATGCAAAGAATTCATCTCAATACCTCAACCTTCATATAGGAAAGCTGGCTCAACAGTTCATTCATATGTTATCTCCTTGGCTTACAAAGATATTCTGAGTCTGCTTCTAGTCTGTTGCACAAACTTTGCTACGTTCTCTGCATCATCTTTTCTGTGACTCGCCTGTTCCCTCATCCTACCATTATCTGCTATACCTATTGCCAAATATAAATCAATCGTTGCCATTATCTCATATCCTGAGTAACATTCATTGCACCACGTTTTGGTTTCCGTTTACTCTTATAACCTTACTGTTATTCAAATTTATTCTTAACTTTATCTTGTAAGCACTTTCAGAAACTTTCACAAGTTTCTGCTGCTCCTCTTCACTATTCCCAATCGTACTCTATTGTCTGCAGTCAGCAGCAATTCCACACTATTCACACCTCATTTTCTTCCGACAAATTTGTGCTTACATTTAACTCTTTTCTCTAATTTCTCACTAAATACTCCTGGAAACCTAAAACAGATTCATTTTTACATCAAACCGGTCTCTCCCTTTTACATATTTTAACACATGTTTCACTTCTATTATGAAAACTTAACTGCTTGCAACAACTCATCTTCCGTACCATGTATTTTCAGTACCATTCACATTGCCTCTATTTCAGTGCTTTTCCAAGGATTTTCTGAGTTCAACCAGCTTTTTAAATTGCTCTTAAATTTCTTACAAAGCTTCGTAAAGTCCTGATGTTACCTCCCCGTCCTTTACTTATCAGTCCTGTCATTTGTCTTATTTCTCCCATCAGAATCTTACCACACATATTCTTATCATTCTTACAGTCACCTCAATCACTTTTACTTTTATACAGACCTTTATACAGTGGATCACTTATTGCTCTCATTCATTTCTCTTAAATTTTTCCCTTACTCAGACACTTTACCAAGATTTACAATTAATCACACTTTACAACTGTACTGCAGAATCTTACTTGTAATGCCATTAACCCTCTTCAGTTTTTTAATTGCCCTCTGTATAGCTTATCCTCAACAGTCACTAGTCCCTTTTACCCTTACTCCATTCAGTTCTGGTTGTTTCCTGTCTTCCGCCTTTAACAAATCTTCAAAATATTCACCCCATCGACTCAGGACATCATTCACCCGTGACAGCATCTCCATTTGTTTTTATTATTCCGAGATCTATTTCTTCCGTTGTGACTCGAAATGCTCTCGACATGTTCTTGAAGTCCAGTTTTGCCTGCGTTGACCTAAGTACTTAGTACACTGCAGTTTGAGACAAGTTTAGGAGGATTAACACCTGGAATCGCCATTCCTAAAGGGAGAAAGTGCATGGCTTTTGAAAGAAATATATATATATTTTGTTGTGGATATCCAGATTCACTTATTCATGTATCATTATCATTGTAACAGTATATTTTGTATTTTAAGTTGAAAAATGATTTCTCTCATCATAGAAGTGAAAGGTGGCTAATGTTAAGTTTTTCGTGTATGATTTTTATAGAATTACTCTTCATTCCACCGTTGACATTTTGAAAGTAAAATGCAGGAATTATAATATGCAAGTTATTGCAAAACAAAGAATTTTTCCCGCATCATGTCAACCATCGAAATTCCTCAAATGATCCGGTAGTTTCACAACGCTTTTCATAATGAGCTTGCGACCTCATCTCAAGAATCAATAGCGACGGACCTTGAGAGGTAGTTAAGCACAATGAGGCCCATGAGGGCAAAGCGAGAAGATTGTCGTTCCATGAAGTGAAAATCGGTTCATTTCACTTCACTCTGATATTAGGCTCTGCCGATGTTCAGATTATCTCGACGGAATGCGCCTTTTGTGAACATGGAAAGGTGTTTTCAAGAATAAAAAAAAAAAAAGCCATTCACTAATTTGAAAATGATAATTGGTTGAGAGTATTTTTGTTAGCAAATGAGAATCTTTTCCAAGTTACTTATCCCTTAAAACATCGTCACTCTTATTTTATTGCTATAAATTACCCTGAATTTAAATCTTGAAGTGAATCGACTCGATGAAAGTGGAATTTGTCATGCAAACTACCGACGGAAAATGACTGGGAGGGTATAGATAATGCGTATCAATTTAACGAGAGAATGACTTTATTCAAGTTCTGTTTTGAGTATTTATTTTGGATTTTGTGCAAAGATTAGTCGTTATATCTTATGCGACGTCGTAAAGTTCCACTGTTTAAAAATTCTGGAGCTTTAGGAAAACAAATACACTAGCTGTTCCTTCTACCCGAAAATTTTCTGAATTGAGAGAGAGAGAGAGAGAGAGAGAGAGAGAGAGAGGTGGTGTGTATGCGCGTTTGATTCAGTTCACATACTTGGCTGAGTACGAAAATCTGGTATGGTACAGCACGGCATACACGAATGTGCCCTGTACGCATGTGTATCTTCGTCAGTTTCAGTTGTGAAAAAGTTATCTACTATTTATTCCAAACCTTTCAAAAAAGGTCATTATTTTTTTTTAATATACCTGGCCTTTGCAATTTGGAGTCCTCGTAATTATGTTATTATATTTTATTTTCTCAGGCCTAAGCTGATAGCAATATCCACCGACTTCCTTCAGACCTCTTTGTTACTTTTCATATTGTGTTGTCCTTGAACACCATAGCACAGCTTTTTGTAGACTTTTTCCACGTCATTGAAAAACGGTGACTGTTTTCAAGGTTAGTTTGCTTATTTAGGCTGATGCTACATACCCGGATTCCGAGTGTCTAGTATCAGTACTGCATTCTCGACTTCCGGTAGATAAGCCATAGGCTGCATGTCTGGATAGGTTATACTGATAGCTCTTGATGTGATTATTATTGGATTTTCATCTGTATCACAATTGACTCGTTAACGCATTAACCCGTTCATTCAACAAGCTTTAATTTCAGCATATATTTGTAACACTTCCTAGCTTAGCCTCCCGTGCCACGCCCGACCTGGACATTGCATGAAAGAATACACCTCAACCTGACTTACCTGGACTTGCCTTAACATTCTAATTGTTCTAACCCAACCCTCTCTAGCCTAAGGTACATAAGTCCTGCCTGGCTGCGGAGTCCCCAGTTTGCAAGGAAATTTGAACCGACTCCTTGGCTAATTGCTCCATTCCGACTCCTGAATGCTATGGCCCTAGTTACACAAATGCCAAAGTTTTCCATTACTCTAATATGAGGATTTACGCATGCAACCTCCTGGAGTTATTCCTTAATGGTTGGGAACGTAGCAAGGCCTATGAGCACGGATGCCAGATGAGCAGCCTCCTGGGTATAATCTCTAGTCAGAGTAAGCAGGCACTCCGTATTTTCTGTCTAATTTTTCATTCACATTCTGCCGTTCCTCGAAAGAGACAAAACACTCTGTTATACACAAGTTCACTTTAATTTCAAAGTGGAATTGTTTACATCCTACACCCGGATCATTTTTTTTTTTTTATGTAGATTGTCCTCCCGCCTTTTCTTTAATATGCTCATTTTCAAGTCTCTCAAGGCTGAAAATTGTAATCAAAGTATTGAAGTTCCATTTTCACTTGCGTGCAGACGCATACTCTCGCCTTGGTTAAGGTAAGGTTTTCAGTTATTGACCTCTCTTCTACCCGAATTGGTTTTAACACTGCTTCGTACTTGCTTCTTTCACATACATACAGTAATATGATGCATGTGATGATTAAATTTTTGTTCAAAAGTATTTATGCAAAGTAGTATGAAATCATCCTTATAGTTTTGTCGAATGCCACCAACAGCAGAAACAAAATAAAAACCAAATGCTGCACCTTGAGGAGAATTCTAGTGGAAAGCGGATGGTAACGGCGATATGCAGGAACTTCGTGTACTTGTAGTAAAAAGGTAATTGGCTTTGCTAAGGATCGGAGTATTAGATCATATACATACATACGTGCAAATGAGATGGAATATCAAATTTGAAAATTATGTAGCATAACAAAACACTCAAAACACTACGTTAAATTGGTAGGAAAGATGTTCCACTAAAGTTTTCATTTTAAGAAAGTTGCTAGCATCTGTTTATTTTTCAAGTTAGATTATATGGTAACTTTATATAGAAATACCGTGACTGGTATGTGTGCGCGTCTGTTGTGGGCGGGACCCGGTATGTGTTACGCCTGTTTACTATTCCGGTCAATTTTTAATTTTCCCACAGTATTGTATGTGAGAATTTTATTGAAGAGTGATTTACAGAACATCTGACGCCGTTTATATAAATAACATATGTGATACGTTCTCGGTTTTTAATGTGCTAAGAATAGATATTCTCCTCACGCTTTCATCTTGTGTGAAATCGTTCAAGTTAAGCCTCGTGGCCCAGAGGTTATATTGGCCGGATATTTGTTATGAATCTTTCGTCTGCCAAGATTTTAAAGCGTAGAAAATTAATACATGGGTACTACGCATCATACCTTGGCCTTCAGCAGTTGCATGATGCAATAAAATTGGGAATAAAATAATGGCGATTTGTTTTAGTTTCTTTTTTTTTCCTCTGTGTTGGAGGACTTGCTCTAGAAGTTGGCACCCATCCTCTTACTTCCTTTCACACCTTATCACGTCTTACCTGTGGGCAGTGATCTATTGTGGTTTAAGGCCGACATAATGGTCAACCAACCAATGCGGTGCATGTATATGTATATATATATATATATATATATATATATATATATATATATATATATATATATATATATATATATGTGTGTGTGTGTGTGTGTGTGTGTGTGTATTTTTATATATACATATATTATATATATATTATGTATATAATATATATATATATATATATATATATATATATATATATATATATATATATATATATATATATATAT
Organism: Macrobrachium rosenbergii; assembly: GCF_040412425.1. Classification (NCBI taxonomy): domain Eukaryota; kingdom Metazoa; phylum Arthropoda; class Malacostraca; order Decapoda; family Palaemonidae; genus Macrobrachium; species Macrobrachium rosenbergii. The sequence continues at coordinate 63,944,514 of NC_089745.1, read as the reverse complement.
TTATTTATTTATATATTTATTTATATGTAAAACTTTTTTGATGAAATGACCTGTAGGAATGAAGAATGAAGAGGGTTCCCGTAAAATGAGGGCAAAACTCGTGGCCTTAAGTTCAAGAAACGTTCCCGAGGTTTAAAATGTTAGAAACCAACATTTTGACTGATTAAGAAAAAATCTCTAGTTAACGGGTTCTTTTCCATAGAAACGTATTTTGAGTGACGGCAATTTGGAAAACTATTTAAACTGAAACGTAGATGAATTATAGTTATTAAGTGCAAAGACCTAGATCAGGTTTCGATATGATATTGAACCCGTAATGTAGATTGGAACGAATTCTTCGCAAGCTTTTCTGCACATAATATGTTGGTTGAGCTGAAGAGAATGGAAGAGTAGCTGACGATCATAAACATGGTGAGAGACACGTAATCTCTTCTCAAATTTTTAAGATCGACTTACTGGGCTGCTATATGAATGGTTGTTTGAATTCTTTAGGAGCTGAGAATTTACTTCCCTCTAATAACTATCTAGCTTCATCACCCATACTACGGTGGGAAGTTAAATGGAAAGTGATTTTTCATTCCCTCCGCCCCCCCTTTTATAATAAGTGATCCTAATCCTTCAACAGCCAAGCCATTTTAAGAAAAAATGGAACCCAGAATTAAGTATTACAATCTCATGAGCGTTCACTCACGCTCTCACACACTCACGCATACACACACATGTACACAAGTGGCGCAGTAATAACGTGAATATATAAATTCATGTTAAGGTTCTGTCATTCATGAATCGTTTACTAGTTCCCGTAACTATGAAGTACTTGAAATCGCATTAATCTTTCTAATAAATGAAAACTCAAAGAATATACTTTTTAATTTTGTCCAAAGTGGTCTAACATCAACGGGAGCATGGATTGTATAATGACAAATCTTTTTATTTATAGAACTTTTTGAACTGTAGGGGGTGCTGATGGAAGTAGATGATATTAACTCATATTAATTTTTCTCGGTTCGGAAACCGCTTCAATCAGCAGATGTTCAAACATTGCTATTGTGACGCAGTTGATCTATTTTTTTTTTTTTTTCGATTTACACGTTTCGTTAGCAAGTGTTTCTCACATTCTCTTGATGGACTTGAAAAGTATATCTAGAAAGAGAGTATTTGTTTTCATAATGTTAAAAAATAGTGTCAGTTGATTTACACTGTCAGCGAGCAGACTGAAATTTACTTAAAGGCAGCGAATTAGTATTGTGAATTTAACATGCAGGGAGAACTTTTGTCCAGGCAGTCATTCGTGCAGTTTTCACTTCACTCTGCTCGAACGAAATACCATCCATGTCCGTCTCACATTTTTCAGTTAATACTTCACACACACACACACACACACACACACACATATATATATATATATATATATATATATATATATATATATATATATATATATATATATATATATGTATGTATGTATGTATGTATTTATATATACATATGTGTGTGTGTATATATATATATATATATATATATATTTAATAATTGCTTTGACTTATTTATAGCTTATTTCTCCCATCATTCTTTTAATTATTGATCTGTCTGCTCGCAGGTGTGTTTGTTTCTTTATATAACCTTCCTGTGTTGAAGTTAACATGTATATCGCTATAATTTTAGTATTTTTCGAGATAAAGACTGCAGGCTTCAAATATATATATATATATATATATATATATATATATTATATTATTTATTTATTTATATATTTCTAAGTGATAGGAATTTAATATTTTACACAGTGGATCCAAAGGTCAAAGTCATACATAGTGGTCAAAGATCGAAAGGAATTTAACCTAGGATATAACTGTTGAACTACGTGAGATACAGACTTTCTAACCTCGCATGCATACTCCTTCAATGGAGAGTGAGGTTAAGATCAAGGTCGTACTTAGAAGTCAAAGATCGAATAGGACCGTAACTCTGGCCTCAACTTTTGAACCATAAGAAATAGAGACTTCATATTAGGCATGCATGTTTCGTTAATGAAGCCGAATTGCAGGGTGGGTGAAGGTTATACTATAGGTCAAAAGTTAAATAGGAATTTTCCGTCCCCTGGTGTGCAGTACTTTACAAGCACACTTCGTTTTGCATACGCATGATGACAAAAACAATTCCTGTATTGAATAGTAATAGTAATTGTCATTCATCTATATTGATTTTGATAATAATTTCAGTTACGGCCTTTATACAATAAAACTAAGTATGAAGAAACATTTGAAATGTTTCCTTAAACTTATTTTCTTTGGAGTTGAATGAATAATCGTTACTTGCTGGTGTACTAATTATTATTATACGGTGTCATTATTTTCTCTCACATCAATATATGCTATCAATTATATTCATGCATATTCCTTCGCCTTCTTTGCTCTTTTGTATTTCCACATGCAAACATTATATTCTGTAGAAGCTATTTCTTGGTCTGTGAGATTATGCACTTTATGAACAATATTGATTATAAAAAAAATAATTCGATTTCCGTGTCATTCAGAGTTTATTCAATTATTTAATCGTAGATGCAGCACCTTTTTTCTGCATGAGCAACAGGAGTGCGGAACTTGAGGTTCCTCTCTCAGCATTTTTGAACTTATTTTATCCCAGGATTTGCTGGCAGTGCAAAGCGTGTTTTCGGCCAATGACACCTCCTCTCGGCGTAAACAATTCGTTCTATTTATTGCTTGTTTAACTATTGTTTCTGGTGCTTAGGTCTTAATTACATTGCTAAACACCAGATTTCTTTTCAGCAAGACAGCATATTTTTCTAACCACCGGCGAGCGTGTGCAAATAGACATCATATTTGTTAGGAATCTCTCTCTCTCTCTCTCTCTCTCTCTCTCTCTCTCTCTCTCTCTCTCTCTCTCTCTCTCTCTCTCTTCTCGCTGTCTTTAACTTGCTTTCGCTTTGTCTCAGAAGGCTTGGCGCAAAAGAACTATTTTCCAAGACCGGTACTAATGTGGTGGATAACCCAAACCATAATTGTGTATTTATTCAATATGGCGGTTTTAGTATTGCACCGTTATCGTTATTGCAATCATTTGTCTCGATTAAATTTTGTTAACGTAAGTATTATGTTGATTTTACTTGTTGGTTTGCTAATGTTCTCTTTATTTCTATTTTAGTCTGACCTCCATCTCCTAAATATAATATGCTTAAGGCAAATGCAGTATAAATGTGTGTGTGATGCAGTATATACGAGTATAGATACTTACACAGTGTAGGGCTGGACACAGCGTGTAAACGTTGAGACGCAATCGCATCTCTGGAAGAGTCACTTCCTGCCGTGGGGAACGTTGTTGGTCTCCACGCTCGTGTTGTTCTGTACTGTTTTTTATCCTTTTAGGTACTACTCAGATTTATCCGTTTTCTTTACCTATATCCATTAAGTCCAACGATCCCATTCTTTATCTGGCCGTTTTCTGTGCGTGTCTTCTCAACCCCCGACCGCCCACTTGGCATCGCATGGCCGTATATATTTTAGCAGTCCGCCAACGCCACTCTCAGCCCGCCAGCCAACCAGACTCTCTCTCTCTCTCTCTCTCTCTCTCTCTCTCCACGTTGGGGTATGCATCAGTCTTCTTTTTCTGCGCATCTTTCTACGTACATTTTGATTATTGTCGAAATGAAGTGGGCATTTTAAATCATTAAATTCTTACATTATTAGTAACACTTAAATCAGCTTTCTATTTTCTCGTACTAAATTTCATGATATGCATAGGATATTCCTCGTACACCTCTTTGTATTAAAAAAAAAAAAGGAGTTGATGGTAACTATACTTTTTACCATAAAAGTTTCCTCGGTAACTTTCCTGGACTCTTGTTCGTGTATTAGTTGCTTTCTGCC
>NC_089745.1:63885627-63938127 GCF_040412425.1 Macrobrachium rosenbergii | reverse complement strand
CCTGACGACTGTAAAAGCACTGGAGAGATTTGAAGTTTTAAGAGTGAATTGTGGAGGCCACATGTGCATTAACACTTGTAGCAAAATGAGGCAAAGACTATGCTACAATATATATGTATATATTATGTGTGTGGGTATCTGTGTATGATTGTATGTGTGTATGTGCATATGTTTGTTCTAAAATTTTTGAAATATTAATAGAAGGCATGGAGCAGCCAAATCCCACGCCTTTGACCATTCGGTGACCTTCACATCATGCAGTGGCGAGAAAGCTGTTATTTCCCGCATTCCATAAGAATGGAAGTACTGCTGCCGTTGACTTAAGGAGGGAGGTTCACCTGCCACTTAGGGGCTTATATTCCCGCCAAGGGTCTACAACCGTTCACTAAGTACTCCTTTGCCTTGTGGTACAGTATTGGAAAATAGAAGATGAATACGAGCAAGTGCTTCAGTAAGGATGAAAAAGTTGTTCTACAGAAAAGTAAGTTCTTCATTGGGGGGTGGGTAGAGCTCTTGGCTAGCACGCTGTTGGCTCAGCGTTCGAGTCTCCGGCCGGCCAATGAAGAATCAGAGGAATTTATTTCTGGTGATAGAAATTCATTTCTCGCCATAATGTGGTTCGGATTCCACAATAAGCTGTAGGTCCCGTTGCTAGGTAATCAGTTGGTTTTTAGCCACGTAAATTAAATCTAATCCTTCGGGCCAGCCCTAGGAGAGCTGTTAATCAGCTCAGTGGTCTGGTTAAACTAAGATATACAGTACTTAACTTTACAGGAAAGTAAATACTGAAAGAATGGTTTATGTGCCAGCCAGAGAGACACCGTCCGAAAACAATGCAATCTTAAGTTGGTGGAGCATTCTGAAGATTTGTTGAATGTGGAAGATAGAAAATAGGCAGAGCTGGTTTTTAGCCACGTAAAATAAATCTAATCCTTCGGGCCAGCCCTAGGAGAGCTGTTAACCAGCTCAGTGGTCTGGTTAAACTAAGGTGTACTTAACTTTTATTTTTTAATAACGTATGAGCAGAAAGGTTTAGTCTCAGATTGAGAATGCTTGTGGAAGTTCAGCAGGCAAGGATGGCGATTTGGGTGATAGATAGAGGAAACTGTGGAAATTGCAAGTGGCAATTGCTACTTTGGATAGTGTATGGCAGAATGTGACTGAGAGATTGCGACGTATGACAAAGCTTTCTTAGAGGATAAAGTGTTGGTTTAAGGCAAAGAAGAAAGTTTGTGGATCAAATGTGTGATATGAAACCATTTTCTGAGGAGTTTGGTATACATAGATCTAGAAAAAGCTAGTGATAAAGTGATCACTAGGCAATGGGGAGAGTGTTGAGGATGTAAGGGATAGAAGATAAGTTGCTATGAGTGATCAAAAAATGTTATGATGGAAACAAAGAATGTGTTAGAATGTATAGAGGGAGATTTGCTAGTGGAGCGAAATAGTGGGTCTTATTCCAGAAGGTTTTAAGTCTCTACGGCAGTTTGATCATCTTGCTTGGGGTGGTGTGGAAAGTCAAAGTAAGGATGTAGGATGCAGGTGCAAAGTTTGTGATAATAAAATGGGTCATGAACGCAATGTGGAAAGCATCTGTGATTTGCGGATGCTACAGTACTAATTGGTGATAGGAAGAAAAACTGGGGAAACTAGTAGAAGATTTTGAAGGTAGTTGCAAGAAGAGAAAGTTAGAGAGTTAAGCTATGAGTGCCTATGGAATCCTTAAAGATGGAACAGTTAGTGCTTATACAGATGTCATAAAAATAAAATCAGTTGATTTATATATGTATGTGGTTGCAAGTATAAATGATGATGGTGGTATAAGCGAACAGGCGAGTCGCAGTATAAGTGAAGCAAGTAAAATACATATAATTCGAAAGTGTAACGTGGGAAGGAGAGAGGATCCATTATTTAGCACTTAAGAGGTGAATGCTACTGCGACCGGTGTCTTGTCCTTCCTCTGAAACCACCACCTGTTGTTGGGGGCGGGGCCGCGTATGGCGCAACGTTGATAAATAATATGTATATGCAGTGAATATATATATATATATATATATATATATATATATATATATATATATATATATATAAATTTATATATATATATATATATATATATATATATATATATATATATATATATATATATATGTAAATATAGAACAGTGACAGATATTTAAATGATCAGTATTACAAACATTCTTGTTAGGATAGAAGCAACTTTTAATTTTTTCTGTTTTATGACTTGTACACGACGAAATCTTTTGCGCCAGTGATTTCTTTCTTTCTTCCACAGTCTTGCTCATAATTTGTTATTTTCCGTGGTCAGTGATCACATAAGTTCATGAAGGTCTTGTTAACAATGGGTGTAGTTTAATCTTGATTTATTATCCCGAGTAGATATCATAAATTGATTTATTGACCACGCGCAGATTCAAGATAAAAGACATCAACTTGTTTTCATATTACCTGTTAATATATATTTTTTTTATCTTTTTGTACATGATTGACGTTACAAGAGATGTTGAGTAGTGGGTTTCAATAGACCATGAAGTACTTTGTAAATACTCCTGTGTGAAGGTGTGCCTGGTTATCATTGGCATGGATGATTTATACATCTGATTATAAAATATTGAGTAATTATTTTCATCACCCTTGTATATACAGTGTGAATACACATTCATTTTTGTGATTTTTTAATTATTTTTAGTTTTATTTAAATGCTTCTCTTTTTTCTCATTTCCTCAACATTTCCCGTATTGTATTTGTTTTTCGTGACGTGTGAGAGGAGTTTCAGTGTTCCTCCACGCAAATGTTGTAACTGAATAAGTAAATAAACGGAACTGAAATTTCCAATCGAGTGTTACTAGACCTGCCACCTGCTAACATGACGTATAGCATACACAAATATTGCAGATGGATTCGTACGCTCACATTCATTATATTTTAGAACTTTATGTTTCAGGATTCATTTGTCAATCGTCATAAGTAATAGCCTGGCGTTGAATGCTTAAATTGTGAACAAACATTAGGATAATGAACAAATATATTTAGTTTTTGTTTATTCATAGTACGATGTGCGTTTCGTTAGCATTTATCTTTTGCATATTTCTGCGTCTTTAAAAATTAATTTTCCTAGAGTTTCTGTTCATTTTGCGTTTATGCGGCTCCATTTTAAACATCTGTATTATATTATTTATTTTGTTTTGCACTAACCTGTTGCTGCACGAGCCTTTGCTGTTAGTGATGTTGTTTTAATGATCCCCAATAATACGTTACTGGTAGTAGTAGAAGTAGGTTTTAGTTCTCTGTAAAAGAAAGCTATTTGTCTGTCCTTCCGCACTTTTTCTGTCCGCCCTCAGATCTTAAAAACTACTGAGGATACAGGGCTGCAAATTGGGATGTTGATCATCCACCCTCCAATCATCAAACATTACTATTGCAGCCCTCTAGCCTCAGTAGTTTTTATTTTATTTAAGGTTAAAGTTAGCCATAATTGTACTTCTGGTAACGATATAGGGCAGGCCACCACCGGGCCATGGTTAAAGTTTCGTGGGCCGCAGCTCATACAGCATTAAAAACTCGATTGCGCCGAAAAAACTTCGGTGCATTTTTTACTTGTTTCATCTAGAAACGACTGATACTATTACTGTTGTATCATTAGGTTTTAATGTTCCATCTAGAAACGACTGATACTATTACTGTTGTATCATTAGGTTTTAATGTTTCATCTAGAAACGACTGATACTATTACTGTTTTATCATTAGGTTTTAATGTAAAGGCCGTCGGAACAGGAAACACATTGTATCCCCTTCTAGGCAAGGCCTCCAAAAGTAAGAGAAGGAATAAAAAGAAAGTGGATATAATATCTTTGAAAGGAATGGGAAATTCATATTTTCACACTGTATCGGAAATCTCTGGGATACATTTGCACTAACCGTCGTTATATGTTTATTGTGAGCGTCAGTACTATATTTTTCATACTTGCTTTCAAAGTGAGTAATTTCCAGTATCACTTTAAATATGTATTCATGTCATAAGCCATTCACCGGATTTGTAGCCCCTAACTTTTTTTTTTTTTGCCATTAAAAATGTAACATTTCTAGTGAAAATTTTTGGCAAATGGCATTAACAATAAAACATTAGTTCATCATTAAATTCTCTTTGGGTGTGCGTTTTTGAAAATGTGATAAAAATTGTTCTTCGGAAAAGCTCCAGGCAGCTGTTTAATTCGACATTGACACACACACATATACTGTATGATATTAATACACACACACACACACACACATACACACACACACACACACACACACACACACACACACACACACACACACGCTATATTTATATTAAGTCACAACATCCTGTTGATATGGAATTCACTTTACCTTGGAAGTAACTAACACAAAACAGGAATTATATATAATTATTTCTACCCTAAATTACAATCGAACCTATGTCATTTTATTTTTCTGGAAGTAGGGTGACAATGACATAACGATTTCCGGTCTGGGCAGGAGGCCTTATTATATATAATTCATTTTGGGTGCAAGTCAGTTCGATGTAAAAGGATTATTTGAGGCTGGATTTTTAAAATGATAAAATATCTAATTTTGTGTGTGTGTGTATATATATATATATATATATATATATATATATATATATATATATATATATATATATATATATATATGTATATATGTGTGTATATATATATGTGTGTGTATGTGTGTGTGTATAAACTCACGTTTATTAAGCATTTAAAAGCTCTTTTTTTGTCATTTTCATTTTGACATTGATCGTCAGCGCACAGTTCAGTACTTGGCTTGGCACTTCAAAAATTTCTGCATAGGAAAAATGATATGAAACCGTTTAGTGTTTTTCTGCACTTTGGAGTTTTTCTTCTCGGTCTTTGGTGATCTTGCTCTCTTTTGCAGCCATTCTTTATTTTCTTAATGTTCCTTCTATTTTGTCTTCAGTAATCTTGTTTATCCAGTGCTTTTCATTTTTACGATTGATTATCGTTGCTGTTCTTTTTTTATCTCTAAGCTTTTCTGAGCAAGCATTTATATTGTTATTTTGTTGGAATGTCATCCTTGCTTTCTTCCTGCCATCCTCTTCTTTATTATAATCATAAGCATATCAGTATCTGTGTTGTCTTCCGGTCGCATATGCAATAATTACTTTTGTATCTTTTTAATATGTTCTGTATTCCCTTATATATTAGATATATTCATTTTCTTATTTACCCTTTATTTTTTAGAATATTAAATTTACTGATACCTCTTCTTTTCTGATCAGTAATTGGTGTGCTTTTCCTACCATTCCTTTCACCTCTGATCTTCCAATATCTAGCCAAAACTTTTGTAGTTCCTCACAATTGTCAGAGCCACTGTCAGCTCCTCCTAATAATTGTTACTAATTATATTGTTAATAATGTCATTATCTATTGGGTGTTTTTTTCGACCATTACATGAGCTCCATGCTTCTTTACTGAAACGTTTGGTGTAGAAATGCATTTCTTATCACCATTTAATTTTTATTCGTAAACGAATTTCGTATATTTGTGTTTTCATTACACAGTTCATTTTAGCCTTGCACTCTTGGAATAAATAAAAAAACACATTTACCATCTTGGCGTTGCGATTACATTATTTTTCCAAATACTGTATTTGAAAGGTTTTATGAGAACTAACTTCCATTTTGCTTAATGTTACTATTTGTTATCACTAAAGTTATTTAAACCTTTTCAATCTTTATTCTATTTAATGGATTGAAATCTTCTACTATTTTATATGTACCACTTTTAACAAAATCTATTTCCTTGACGAATTAACCCACCAATTCTACAGAGGTACAGTATTGCGTATCTGTCCAGTCTACATTCCCTTCTTAGGCCAAAACGATTCTTGTAACGTAACTTTAGAGTAGTCTTCATTTAAGGAATTCATATTTTCATTGGGTCGATCTGAGATTCTTGAACACTTATCGGTTTTTTACTTGGTAGGGTCGTTAACTCTTCACTCAACCACCCTCTTTCTCCGATCTTGGGACCGACATGATCTCATTAGCTCTTCTGCTGAAGTTAATACGCTGTATATATATATATATATATATATATATATATATATATATATATATATATATATATATATATATATATATATATATATATATATATATATATATAGACAGTTTTTGGCCACTTTGCCGTAGAGTAAATGGCAAAAGATCTCGTATTCCGTTGTTTCACTTTCCTCGTATGAAATACTGTTTGTGTTTTGTCTCGTTGCAATTCCCGTGATATACATACATACATACATACATACATACATACATACATACACACACACACACACATATATATATATATTTATTTATTTATTTATTAATTTATATATATATACGTATATATGTGTGTGTGCGTGCGTGTGTGTAAAAAAAAAGTATTCCATATTCCTGATAGAAGGGTTGGCTATAGTGTAAACCGCATGGATAAGTTTGCCCTCTACATTTAAAGCTAGACATGAGAGATGATGTACTGTATGTGAGACACAGTAGACGAGAAACTTTTTTGGTGTGTCCCATATCTTACTGGGTTAGTATAAACTGGATGGCTGTTGTGTTGCCTTTTTTTAAAGAATAATCGGCAAGTGATAGACTGACATTTTCCGATCTAACTTCGGTGGTGTTCTCCTCACAGCAGCTGTATTTAGAAGGCAACTTTGGCAGCTCATCGCTTCCCGTTCTAACAAGCGACGCCCCAGTTGGTTTCAAGCATGATTAGTGCGGCACTTTCCATCGCTTTTAACTCGGCATCGCAATGAGGGGAATAATATGCGTACATCAAAAGTTTATTTTCAAAAATAAATTGTATTGCTTGCAGTGTCCGAAAGAGGGGAATAGAGCGTAGCTTCCCGTGATGTGCGGATGAATTTTGATCTTTCGTTGACAGAGTTTTGTTTGCTTCCTTTGAACTTGTTCTTTTGCCGTAGTGAAAATTTTGATAAAATCGATAGTGTCCAAACATTATTTATAATTTGCTAGGGGGTCAAATTACTTACACATTTAAAGAAAGACAGAAAAAAACTCTTCGTTGGTAGCTATTGAGGCTGCTTCTGAAGGTGATTCAAATGAGTGTAATTGGGAGGAAAGAATCATATAAGTAATTTAGGTTGTACTATATACAATTTGACCCGTCTGGTGTTTTTCTCTCTTTAGTTACACGCTACAGCTAGATACCTGACTCAAAGTTTAGGTCAAAGGCTCACCGTATGTTGAGGAATACCCCATATCGCCAAAACACTACAGGTATAATATATTTTTTTTAGTTTTCTGTACAAGAAAACTGTTGAGGCGGCTATTTGTTTGTCCGTCCGCACTTTTTCTGTCCGCCCTCAGATCTTAAAAACTACTGAGGCTAGAGGGCTGCAAATTGTTATGTTGAACATCCACCCTCCAATCATCAAACATATCAGATTGCAGCCCTCTAGCATCAGTGGCTTTTATTTTATTTTAGGTTAAAGTTAACCATGATCGTTCGTCTGGCACCGCTAAAGGTGCCAACAACACAGGCCACCACCGGGCCGTGGTTGAAAGTTTCATGGGGCGCGGCTGAACGTTTCATGGGCGGTGGCTGAGAGTTTCATACAGCATTATACGCTGTACAGAAAACTCGATTAACTGAGACTATATTGATGCTGAAACGGTTAGAGACGTGACGTCAGACATCAGATGTAATAAATGGGGGGGGATATATTTTGTGAATTACCCTTCTTAACTGGATTATTGCTGAATAAGTTAAGTAACGACGTATATAATTCCATGATTAGTAATTTGTTAAGAGACGAATAAGCTATTGGTAATTGATACAATGTACATAATCTTCTTATATAGCAATCATGAATTTTCGAATTACAGTTGTGTGCACTGAAGGAAATTGCTTTTCAGTGTCGAGGATGGTATTGCGTTTAACTATAGTCGAACTGAAAGGAATTTTTAATGAGTGGTTAAAATGAAACCATTTATAGGGATTACACTTGTACATGTAACATCAAAAACAGAACTAGGATTGTTGCCTAGATATTAAAGTTATATATACATATATATATATATATATATATATATATATATATATATATATATATATATATATATATATATATATATTATATATATATATATATATATATACATTATATATATATATATATATATATATATATATATATATATATATATATATATATATATATATTATATCCAGCTCTAATCACAATTTGAACGACATTTGACTGATTTGTCCACATACGTAAAAAGAAGTATGTTAACAGTAAATGCAAGGGAAATTGAGGGAAAAGCAAGTTTTCATTAATTAAATTATAATTACACAAATCAGAAGGATATTACACAGGAGCTAATCACCAGCGCCTTGGCACTGCTCTTATATTAGTTCACACATCAAATAGTGCCAGTAGCAAATAAATTACGAGCTATGATAAAATCTCTCAAGATATAGAAATAATCTTACTATGAGGATAATCACATAAGGCTATAGAACCTCTAAAAATAGTTAAATATAAATGAAGTCTTGCCACAATGGCACTCTAATCTTCAGATATTAATCTTTAAGGAATCTTCCACGTCGGGAGGTCAGAATGGGCACCAAGGACAAGCAGGTAGGCACACAGCATCACAATCGCCTATTCTGCAATACAAACTCACTGTCACTTGGTTTGCAAGGAAAACACTTTCATGTTCACTTTGGGAAAGCTGAAGCTGAGAGGGAAGCAATTAAGAGTAGCAAATTGCATAAATATGCTTACGTTACTTGAAATGACAATGAACTGCTTCGCTTATTTTCTCAGAAACACCAAGGGGCGTGAATATTAGAAAGCATGAAAATTATAGTGGAAGAATGGGCATTGTAACAAACTCCAAATCTAACTGTACCTTTCCCGAAGGATGTAATGTCTTGATGTGAAGACCAGACGTTGCAAGGGATCTTCGGTGGGACTATGGTAGCATAACAAAGGTGGACTAGGAAAGGGGAGGGGCATCAGAGACTGATCTGCAAGGATTTTGCTATGAGTCTGGCTGGTAACGAAATGCTTGCCTGGCCGTCGACCTGTCCCTTGTATAGCTATGATCTCCCACCTTCCAGCCTTAGTTCAGGTGTGGGTGATAGTCCGTTAGCATGCCGGCTTTCGCCCCTCATCTTGTTGACATCCACAAATGCAGGTGCTGGAATATGGAGACGAAAACGACTATACCCAAGGGAAATTAAAGTCAGGCATTAGTGGGATAATAAGGCAAAGAGAGAGGGGTGGAGGTTCTTCAGCGAGACTGCAAGGGTTTAGCGAGCGCTAAATTCCAGGGGTGTTTTTACAGCATCCCTGTTTCTGTATCTGGGTGGTTTGCTTCGACTGAGGGTATTTTACATTAGGTGTTAAGTCCTGTTTAGTTTTAAATACATGGAGCTTTCACATGCTCTTGTAAATAGCAATTGCATGTTACAACTCCCCTCATTGAAAGACATTTTACGCCCTTTTCGCCGTTAATGTCAGTCTAGCTCTATGTTTTAAAAGTAACTTCTCTCTCTCTCGACCTCGAAATCCCAAAATAAGGTATAATGCAGAAGAATCATGTGTCTGCTTACAGTGTAAGTTTATGTTAAATCATCATTATAAGGTTACTCTACTGAGTTTAATTTACTACAAATTAACTTCAATGATAATGCAGTTATAACTAAATTGCAATTTGTGTTATGTATTATATAAGCAAGTATATCCAGACATCCTAACGAGACATTTTAAGCTTGTTCCTGGCTACTTTGATTCATAACATACAAGCTTCAAGAACTGATATATGGATATATTGACCTGTACTTTGATCATACTCCTCTTTCAAATTATTCCCAGTTACTGTAAGTTTTAGAAATCCTGCCAGTTAATCTGGCTAGCACAGTGTGCTGTGGTGCACGTGTATACAAATTAGCAGTTCAGGTTAAAAGGGTAAGACAAAGAAAGTTTAAGGTTTAAGGAATAGTTTGGGTCATGGGGTATATTCTAATATTTATTAGCACAATGTTGCATGGGGTATGAAGTTGAAAAGAAATGGAGTGCTTGCCACCACATGCTCTGTGTTGGGCACCAAGCACTATGAAAATGGAAAACCTGTGGTCACAGGGTTTTGATTTTAAGAGTTCATACAAGGCTAGTGGTTGGATAGCACTTGGGCTATTTAATTTTCTGTTCCCTTAATATGCTCTATTTTCCAGTTATAGTCCTGCATGTCAAGACTCCATCTCATTAAGTGTTTATTTTGATTTCTGAATTTTGTGAGGTATTTAAGCAGATTATGATCCGTATAGACAGTGAGTGGGAACTTGTGATCGGCATAATAAACTTCATAATGCTTCATGGCTAGCACCATTCCCAACAGTTCTTTTTCAGTCGTGCTGTATTGGGTTCCTGCTGGGTTTAGTTTCTTAGAGTAATATGCTATGGGATGGTGAATACCATCTTTGATCTGGAACATTACAGCTCCTATTCCAGTGTTGCTAGCATCCACTGCCATGTAGAACGGTCTCTCGTAATCAGGAGTGTGTAGGCCGGGCATGCTGATGAGCACAGCCTTAAGGTTGTCATACACTCTCTCACATTCTTATGTGCATCTGAATGTTCTGTTTCCTTTGAAGAGATTAGTTATAGGAACTGCTGCCTCTGAGAAATAGGGGATGAATCTTCTGAAATATTGCACCATGCCCATGGATCTTTGGGCTTCTTTCTTTGTTGTTGGCTATGTTATGTCCCTTATAGGTGATATATTGGCATCCTTTGGCATGAGTTTGCCGTTTCGTGTGATGTGCTCGAGGTATGTGATTTTGGCTGCTCCGAATTGGTGCTTTTTCAGGTTTATTACTAACTTTGCCTTTTGGAGAGCAGCTAAGACTTCAGCCATGATCCAAAGATGCTCCTCCCAAGTGTTTGCAAAGATTACTATGTCGTCAAGATAGATGACAGTTTTTGATGCCTGCCAGGACTTGATTCATTAGTTGCTGGAAGCAACTAGGACATTTTTCAGCCCGAAAGGCATAACCTTGTATTGGAAGAAGCCATCTGGTGTCGTGAATGCTGTCAGCTTGCGTGCTTCATCTGCTAGTGGGACCTGCCAATAACCCTTCTCCAGGTCGATCTTACTGAGGAAAGGCAGCGGTTCCTAGCCAGTCTAATCATACTTCTATTCGCGGGAAAGGATACGGCTCTGGTTTGGTGCCCTCATTTAGTTTTCTAAAGTCAACACAGAGTTGATCTCCTCCACCTTCTTTTGGTACTAGTATGACTGGTGAGGACCAAGGGCTCTGGCCCTGTTCATTTAACACCAATTCTAGTTGTAGATCAACTTGTTTTTTTATTCTTTCTGCCTTTTGCGGGTTTACTCTATAATATCCTTGGGCAATTGGTCTTGTGTTCTCCTCTAACTGTATGGTATGTTTAAGACATCCATACACCCGAGACGATTTTTTTGGTTACTTTAGGATATTGTAACAACAGATTTTCTATGTCTTGGCGCTTATTGTCGTCAAGACCTGGAATGATACATTGAATTTGAGAGATCACTTCTGAGTTTGTAGTAGGGTTAGAAGGTATGGTAATGTTGCCCACTACTGCACTTGATGCTAGTTTCATGTCATTTGTCTCCTCCTCCTTCTCCTTGAACAAGTTAATGTAAAGCCATTTTGCTCACCTTTGCCCGCAGTTGACTAGATAGTTTAGGAGTCCCTTTTTCCCCAGTACTTTATGAGGCCCGGTAAACTGGGTTTCCAGGGGGCGCATAGCCCCAGTCCAAAGGTCTAAGACTTTGTCCCCACAGCAAAGCTGTGCATAGTGGCCTCTTTATCAAACTCATGGGCTGCCTACCAGATGGGTTGCCAGATACCTCTTCCTAGCTAAGGGGTTATCATAAGTTTGGTGGGAATTTTGCACTTTCCCTGAATTATAACACTTAACACTCATCATCACTGCACTGCATAGCTATTTCCTAACCACAAGAGACCCATAGTCTCAGAACAGCATACACTAAGGATAAATCCAGCTAAAATACAGGCACGTATGGCAATAGGCTCTCTCTCTCGCTAAATGAACTCAGACGTACGGCAGTGTGCCTACATTCGAATACGCTGTGAATATATAAGACATGAAATCTACTTCGCAATAGAAAATTAAATGAGAATACCCACGCTGTGTACTGTTGTCCACAAGTGCCGAAGTAAGTTACTAAAGGGGATATGAGGTTCCTTATGATCATAAATGCTCAGACTTAGCCAGCAAAAGCTGATTAGCTATTCTACTGAGATAAGGGATGAAGTTGCATGGCTTGCACCATGCAATGTCGTGCAAGGCTTTGCAATATCCTGGCAAGATCGCCACTTTCATGGGCGTGGCCGGGGAAGCTGTATCTAGCTCTAATCACAATCTGAATGACATCTGACTGATTTGGCCACACACGTAAAGAGAAGTATGTTAACAGTAAATGCAATGGAAATTAAGGGAAAAGCAAGTTTTCACTAATTAAATTATAATTATACTAATCAGGAGGATATTATGCAGGAGCTAATCACCAGCTCCTTGGCACTGCTTTTGCATTAGTTCACACATCAAATGGTGCCAATTGCAAATAAATTACGAGCTATGATAAAACCTCTCAAGATATAGAAATAACCTTAATTTGAGGGTAATCACATAAGGCTATAGAACCCTTAAAAATAGTTAAATATAAATGAACTCTTACCACAATGGCATTCAAATCATCAGATATTAATCTTTAAGGAATCTTCCACATTGGGAAGTCAGGAATAGGCACTGTGGACAAGCAGGTAGGCATACAGCATCACAAATGCCTGTTCTGCAATACAGACTCACTGTCACTTGGTTTGCAAGGAAAACACTTACAGTACATGTTCACTTTGGGAAAGCTGAAGCTGAGAGGGAAGCAATTAAGAGTAGCAAATTGCATGAACATGCTTACGTTACTTGAAATGAAAATGAACTACTTCGCTTACTTTCTCAGAAACACCAAGGAATGTGCATATTAGAAAGCATGACAATTATAGTGAAAGAATGGTCATCGTAACAAATTCCAAATCCAACTGTACCTTTCCAAAGGATGTGATGTCTTGATGTGAAGACCAGACTTTGTAATTAAGGCGAGGGATCTTCGTCGTGGGACTGTGGTAGCACGACAAAGGTTGATTAGGAAAGGAGAAGGTTTTAGAGACAAACCTGCAAGGATTTTGCTATGAATCTGGCTGGTAACAAACTGCTCGTCTGACTGTCAACCTGTCCCTTTTATAGCTATGATCTCCCACCTTCCAGCCTTAATTCAGGTGTGGGCGATAGTCCATTAACGTGCTGGCTTTTCGCCCCTCATATTGTTGACATCTACTAATGCAGGTGCTGGAATATGAAGATGAAAACAATAGTGCCCAAGCTAAATTAAAGTCAGACAGTAGTGTGATAATAAGGCAAAGAGAGAGGGGTGGAGATTCTTCAGTGAGACTGCAAGGGTTTAGCAAATGCTAATTTCCAGGGGTGTTTTTACAGCATCCCTGTTCCTCTACCTGGGTGGTCTGCTTTGGCTCACCATATTTTATGTTAGGGTTTAAGTTCTGTTTAGTTTTAAATACATGGAGCTTTCATGTGCTCTTGTTAAAAAAAAAAGTTAAGTATACCTTAGTTTTACCAGACCACTGAGCTGAGTAACAGCTCTCCTAGGGCTGGCCTGAATGATTAGACTTATTTTACGTGGCTAAGAACGAATTGGTTACTTAGCAACGGGACCTACAGCTTATTGTGGAATCCGAACCACAGTATAGCGAGAAATGAATTTCTATCACCAGAAATAAATTCCTCTAACTCTTCATCAGCCGGCTGCGGGAATTGAACTCCGACCCATCAAGTGATAGTCTGAAGCTCAACCGACTCAGTAAATAACAATTGCACGTTACAATATATATATATATATATATATATATATATATATATATATATATATATATATATATATATATATATATATATAAAAGTATATACATATTACATTCATGTATGTATAATTTTTAATCACTTCTACTAACATATACATAATTTTTAATGGCCATAATGACGTCATAACTTCTTGAACTCTTGACACTTTTTGGGATACTCTTATCACTACAAGCCTATTATCCAAGCTTGAAATAAATGAGGAAACTTTGACTTACTGTGGCAATACTTGGCTACATGTGCGTGAGATTCCAGCGACGAAGACTAGTAAATTAGATATGTAGTATATATATTTGTTATTTTAATCTATTTTAATTTTATTTTAATCTATTTTTAACTACGAATGGACATAGGCCTATTTGTGCTGTTCACAGGGATAATATTTGCTGTTTACTAAAAATAATGATAAATGGAGAAATTTCTTCACAGAACTGCCAATTGCACTGGCATACTTCAGCCCTTAATCAATAACATCATCACATGAAAAATAATGAAAAAAAAACTCCCCTAGGAAGTATGATCTGCTCACTTTTACTAAGGGTGTTGCAAACCCTCTGAACGGGAAAACAAAAATACCAACCAAACCGTACAATAAAAGGACAAACTTCTTCATTGTAAAGGCTGAGTGAAAAATGATCTCGTTTATCTTCATGTATTTTATTTTATGATTTCCCATTTCATTAGATCATGCCCGCCTACTATATGCAAATAAATGATAGATTTTATATTGTGTTCATTTTTTCATTATATGGAAGTTTTGAAATTCGTTCTAGCTGCACCCACTTTTTAACCTTTTACCTTTCCTCTATTTTAGCTTCCTCTGTTCCATTTAGCTGTCTGTCCAGCTTCTTCAACTATTAGCTTTGTGTAACTATGGTTTTTCTCATTTATTTTGTGGAGCACATTATCCCTTTTTCACTGTCCAAATAGCTGAATAGGAGCAAGTGCCCCAGTTCTTGGCTTCATAGCTTAATCTTTCCAACCCAGGCTGGGCAGACTTTGTTGGCCAATTAAAAACCATCTGAAAAATGACATCAAAGATGATATGGTCACATATATTACAAAATTGTAAAGCCCTGTCCACACTAGCGGGCACTGCCCGACGGGCAAACACTGTTCCCATAACCCGTTCCACTAAACTGACCGACCTTAGTATGGAGCCAGAGCGATGCGATTATCTGGTAAACTTTTAGAAGCGAGAGAAAATATAAACGGCCAGAAGTGCCCGATGGGCATGCCCGCTAGTGTGGACAGGCCATAAAACATTTTTTACACTTACCACAGTGAATGAAGTCCTAAAAAGGACCGTGACAGCTAATGTGGTAACTGCAATCCCAAACTTTGAAAACACCACGCAGTTGTATCCAAAGAATTTGAAAAAATCGAAGTGTAAAACCAGAATGAATTGTGATAAAAAATTAAACAAGTGCTCATCTCAATATTTTGGGAGTATTTAAGACTCGCAGCTTCAGATTTGAAACGCTAGAAATTGTACCGTAAGGATTTTGGAGCATCAGTGTGCACTTGTGTCATCAGTTGGAAATAGAAAAATTATCACCCTCTATTGTCTGGGACACCGCAGGAGTACAAGTATATTTTTTTACAGTTCCCCGTTTTGAAAGTACATATAAAATTACTAGCCGCAGTTGGAAGTATCAGGAGTACCATCCTCTGTAATGACAGCAATCAAGGATCGAAATTTTGGGAAGAACTATTGAGTACTATTGAGTACTATTTTGAGTATTTTGGATGAATCAATAATGTTATTCTATGTATTTTGAAAGAATCAAGATTACTTTACTCAGCATTCTGGGCGAATCACGATTGCCTTAATATTTGGAAGACTGGCAACATCAAAAACATCATTGTGGAAGAGTCAACAGTACTACCCATAGCATTTTGGACGAATCAAGCACAGTGTTTTAAAAGACTCAAGAATAGTATCCTCACCATTTTGGAAAAAAGTTGACGTCGTGCTGTGCACAACATTTTGGGAGAATACAGGAACTCACCTCACCGTTTTGGAAGAGTGAAATATATTGCCCTCACTCAAAATAACAAATTCTATCATCGGAATTATAGCAGGTCGTATTTTTTTTTTTTTTTTTTGTATGGAGTGTGTTCAGGAAGTAGTTACAGAGAAGGCAGGTAGTAGTTGAAGGACTGAATGAAAAAGTCGGCTGGAAAGGTTAGTTTTCATTGAAAAGTTGATTAGGATATTGTATGTGTATATATCATACGCTTGCCATTATTCTGCTTTGTTTGTTCAAGTAAATAATCTTCGCCATATTTTTCTTTGCTCTTTTGAAGATGCTTTCTCTTTGTTTCCCGTTCCTTGAATTTACCTTTAAATATTTATGTTCACTGCGTCTCTTTTCACTGTATAGTTTGTTTCCTAATGAATTCACGGCAAATTCTTTGTCCTTTGTTATTTAGGCCTTTTTTATTTCTTTTCAGTTTTACTACTTACCATTTTTTGTGACTCCTTTCATTTAGAATTTAACGGTTTCCTCCTTTTCTTTCCCTGCTCGGTTATTTCGGGTGTTTTTTCCAGCTCCCTACTTTCTTTCCTCTCCCAATTGCCATCTTGCATTTTTCCTCCCCATAGTTAGGCTTCTTTCTTTATTTCCTCTCTCTTTCTCTCTCTCGCTTCCCTGGAACCAGGGGGAAATCTCCTGGCTTCTCCCCTTTATGCAAATTTCCCTCCTCCACTTATCTTTACTGCGGTCATTTTTTATTTCCTATTCCTTTGTTCTCCGGATTTTTACAGTTTGAGAAACCTTTACATTCGTCGCCTTTTTCTGTATTTTATGTTTGCCATCCATCTTCTCACGGAATTGCTTTACACCTAATTGGTTTTCTGAACGGAATTGTAGATATATCTTAATGAGTGCGTTATTTGGTGCGTATCGCTAATTAGGTTTTAATTTTGTCACTTTTATATATTACTTTTATCTGTATTTTTTCCCACTGACCTCGTTGGTCTCTTGTTATATCGGCTCAGATTGCTTGTGCGAGACCTAAAGTAAACTTAACACAGTCGTTTGGTATTCCTGAAGGTATGTCCGAAATCACACGTCTGTTTCTCAAGCAGTTTGATGTCCTCTCTCTCTCTCTCTCTCTCTCTCTCTCTCTCTCTCTCTCTCTCTCTCTCTCTGTCGTATATGCTAACACTTTTCCATCAGGTATTTTGCACTGGTCCTTATGACGACCTCAGTCTTCCTTCTTGCTTCTGCAGTTGTCACACCACACGTCTGGTAGGTGAGTCTAGGTGACGCAATTTGTTCATGGTGCTGCTCTGTCATATCTCTTCATGCTGTAAAGTCAGTCTTTACTATTGGATTCAGTATGATACATGTATTTATTATTATGACTAGTAACCAGATTCCATAAACTTCAGCTTGGCCCACACCACACGTCTGGTAGGTGAGTCTAGGTGACGCAATTTGTTCATGGCGCTGTTCTTTCATACCTCTTCATGCTGCAAAGTCAGTCTTTACTATTGGATTCAGTATGATACATGTATTTATTATTATGACTAGTAACCAGATTCCATAAACTTCAGCTTGGCCCTATATTTTCTTTGTATTTGTTGGCCATGCGGATAGGATGAGAAGTGGACCCTTTGAATTAAAAGAAGTATACGGGTATTATTGTTAAACCAAGGTTTTTATTAACTAAAAAATATTTGCAGGTCTTATGCTAGATAATGAGCCAAGTTTACAGAGGTGAATTAATGGCCCTTGGTGGTACAGGTTAACTTCTAGAATTGTGAGCACGCAAAGGTCAGCTAGGTACTCATTTTACAACCTTTAGCGAAGCTTATTAGAATAGTCCTTATTACACGACCATTAATTTTGTATTGTTTTATGTGCATGTCGTTATGGAAAGGGTATTATTGAAAATGGTCTTCGGCGAGTCCAAGATCAGAGAGGACTTGCAGCGTCTGTGCTAAAGCTAAAAACTGTGTGGCAGTCCTTGCTACAAGCAGTTCAAAACAATCTGCTTGCAGATGATGGATCATCTGGCCAGTGTCACCCATGCTTCGTATTTGTGACCCCTCCATGGAAATCAGCAGTCTCATTGGCCAGAAGCATTCCCTGCCTATGAAACTGCAGCACATATATACTGTCAAATAATTACCTTCTGAATAAGCCACTTATAAGATTGACATGGGAATATTTCTTTTCTTATACAACTAGTTCACCATTTTAACACTGACAGATGGAAAATAATATAGTGACATTTTAATTCATTTCGCACTGTTCTTCATATAAATCTTAAAAATTTGAATTGCGTATTTATGTTTGAATCATTCGTGGTGATTTTAGTATTTGGCTTTTTTTATCATTAGTACAACTCGTAAAGAAAATGTATTAATTCCAAAAGTCGTTTTTGTGTAAAAAAGCACTTTCCACCCCTAGAAATACGATTTGTTTTAGAACCTGAATTCTCGAGTTTTGAGAAATGATATAACGGCTGTTCTGACCGATTTTATTTTGTTTTATCCCATGGTTTGGCAATTTGTGCAAAATTAGAATGACTGCTTCCGAGGGTGCAATATATTAAGCTACTATTTTTCCAAGACGAACTACTTGCGTAGTCTTTGTTTGTGAGTGTAGTCTTTCAAAGCCGCATTTCCAAGGATTAAGTACTTATGCAAATTGACTTACAAGCATTCTATTCCACGTACGCGCTCACGTGCACTTTACTTAATGAGGACCTCCGCTCACAATCGTTCGCTCGCCGAGATGTACGCACTGACGCTGGGCAACAAACATTCCCCTCCCCTCCCTTTCCCCTTCCCCTTCCCCACCACAAACACACACACACACACACATCCCCAACAGAAGAGATTTCCCCTTCCCTCCTCTCAATGCTAACCCCCCTATTTTCCTCTCTCTCTCTCTCTCTCTCTCTCTCTCTCTCTCTCTCTCTCTCAACCCTTTGAACTAGCTCGCTTAGTGTTTACGTCTGACGATGATGTCTGTTCGTTGTTGTCTCGAATGTAGGATATTTTTCAGTTTGTGATATTCTTTATTATAAGTTGTCCATAAGCGAAAAGGCAAATGTTATAGTTTCTTTTATACAGCAGCAAACACACACACACACACACACACACACACACACACACACCCGACTCCCCATTAATAAATAATCAATGTGTAGTCTCTCTACCCTCTTCCTCCTCTCGTTCACCCGCCACTGGCTGGCTGGCTGCCGTGGCTGGGTTGGTTGGCTGGCTCTCTCTCTCTCTCTCTCTCTCTCTCTCTCTCTCTCTCTCTCTCTCTCTCTCTCTCTCATCAGACTGAACATTTTACGGCTTTCTCTGTTTCCCTCTTCAGTCTTAACATTTCGCATCCCTCTTTCTGTATCATCCGTTTGAACATTTTATTTTTCTATCCCTCCCTCTCTTTCTCATGCAGTTTAACATTTTACGCCTCTCTCTCTCTCTCTCTCTCTCTCTCTCTCTCTCTCTCTCCAACTCTAGACATTCTGCACCTTTCTGTCTTTCGCTCTTTCGTTTCTTTGTATCTCTGTCTCTCATTAGTCTCAATATTTTCATTCTCTTTTCTCTCCCTTGGCGCTATGTCTCATTTCTCTTTCTCATCAGTCATGAACATTTTACATCTCTCTTTCCTAACACTCGCCCCCCCCAACACACACGCACGCATACTTGCATAGTTGCGAAGTAACCTTTAAGGTTAGGTGTTCAGTTCTTAAATACACAGTAAAAAAAATTTTTTTCTGTATATTTTAAACAATTTACGTTTTACATTTTTATCTTTTCTCTATCTGCTTCGTTTTTTATTTTGATCCATGGCATTTTTCCCGCCCGTTTACGTAACGTGAACATAGACACACACACACGATATATATATATATATATATATATATATATATATATATATATATATATATATATATATATATATATATATATATATATATATGTGTGTTAATTAAGACTGAGTGAGTGAGATAAGAAGAAAGTGAGATCATATTAAACGAAGTGGATGAAATGTGAGCTGTTGGTAAAGACACTGAAGTGGAAGAGGTAGGTGAGGCTAGAAGAAGAGCAAGTTAGGGTTGTTAATGTGCAAGGGAGG
The DNA here is from genome assembly GCF_040412425.1 of Macrobrachium rosenbergii. Lineage (NCBI taxonomy): Eukaryota > Metazoa > Arthropoda > Malacostraca > Decapoda > Palaemonidae > Macrobrachium > Macrobrachium rosenbergii. The sequence goes on along the minus strand of NC_089745.1, from coordinate 63,917,968 downwards.
GAAGGAAGAAGGAGTAAAATCTGTCTGTGTTGAAATAAAGAAATGAAAGGTGTTTAGTGAAGGAATAAAAAGATGTTCACTTGTGAAGTCAAAGCAGAGAGACAGATTGATGAACGAATGGACTTCAGAACTGAAGAAGTTATTGGAGAGATGATTTCAGAATAAATGAAGTTCAAGGTCGAAGAGATGACTATTTTGAACATTTGTTGAATGTGAAGTTAGAAGGTAGAGTTGAATGATGCAAGTATGGTAGGGGTAAGTGTAAGGTTGAGAATATTTGTGGAAGTGACTGTTGGGGATGTAAGGAAGATAATTTAGAGGTTGAATAAGAGAGTCACAGAATAGGTGAAGCAAGAAAGGCAGCAGGGAGTGTGCAAAAGACAAAAAAGCCCACTTTAGATAACCTTATCACAGATACTGAAATTATTCATCCAGAAGTTATTGTGGGTCGCTGGTGATTGTGGAATCAGAGAATATCACATAAAATTACCCTTGCTGAATATTCAGGTGTCCAAAGACTGCGTTCTCACTCCCTTTAGGAGGAAGTTCCACATCAGGCCTTCAGTGCTGTCACCTTATTCAAAGGAGCTAGTCTTGTAAACCTTCATTGTAGATTAATACATCTGCCCTCAGTCATATTTGTTTGTTGATTGTAAAATTTGATCACTTATTTTTTAAATTTTCCCAATATATAGCCACAACAGTTCCTTAGTAAATGGAGCAGCACACTACAGTATTTGTCTTTTTTATCAGAAAAAGTACAGGAAACTTGAAGTCACAAAATAATAGGCGCCACAAGTACACTAGTGTTTAGTGAGAGTTTTCTTACGCGAAAGACTTTGTCCAAAAAGCATGCATATATATATATATATATATATATATATATATATATATATATATATATATATATATATATATATATTCATATATATATATATATATATATATCTATGTAAATATATATGTATTGCTACAAGTGTTGGTGGATTGCAAGTTCTTACCTTTGGAGATGACACATCTAACTGGGAACCAACACATTTCTGCTAAGAGAATTATATTTCAAATAATGAAAGGACTCAGTAGAGAAATTCCAGGTCTAAATTAATTAATGTATTTACGTTAATCAAAAGAATCAGTTACAAAGAGCCGTATATGCTGGGCTCTTGGCACTTTCAAGTTAAATTGCGCAATTGACAAGATTAAGAGTACCACTCAATACGGAATAAAATATGTTGAATTTACACTCAGGAATAACTTGATTGATGGATGTAGGGGCACAATGGATACAGGTGGTTCTACAGTGGTTCACAACCCCTTTCTGCAATGTATAGAGAAGGGAACACGATCATTTGTTAAGCCAAAACAAAGACTAATCTTTACAAAGGGATGCTGAAGGCTGAAGAAGTTGACATCAAGTTATGTTCAGTTAAATTACTCCTTAACACTGATAAATGATTACTGACAGTGTTCAGGGTTTAAGCACAATGTAAGTGGAAAAAGGAAACGAAATGAGATAAGAGTATAAGAGAAATAACTGAATAATCTTAGCTCCACAGTACCTTATTTCCTTAAGCGAAGATCCTTGGTTGCAGAATAAATTGGCTCTCAGACGAGTGGGGACTTCTACACGTGGAACTTTAGGGTAGCACTTGGATGCAGGTGATCAGCCAGACAAAAGAGGTGAGCAGTTGCTTGGTGACAAGGTAGTGCAAAGTGGCATGTCCCTGGGTCAGCAGTCTGTCTGCTTCTGCTGTTGTTGACCTCGGGTCAGCCTTATATGACTTCTGTTTCTTGCTGGTGTTCGCCGGCCTGGGGAGTTCAGCTGTCCTGTCTGTCGAGCGTGATTCCCATTAATTCCAGCTGCAGGCAATTCATATGGTCGCAAGGGATGGAAGGGTTCTGTATGGGAAGAAGAGTCTTTCGGCCTGTAAAATAATAAAAAACAGATTAAGACAAGCGCTTTGGAGAGGCTTAACAAGTGAAAATACTGACCCTGATGAATTTAAGTGTCAAGTTTTAATTAACAGGGAGCATCATAAGGAATGTCTCTCTGTGTTGTTTTTCTAAAAGTTAGCACAGAGGGCTGCGAAGTGGTGATGCTCGTAGCATTATATATATATATATATATATATATATATATATATATATATATATATATATATATATATATATATATATATATATATATATATATATATATATATATATATATATATATATTGTGTGTTTGTATATCTGTATAAATATACAGCTTCAGACCGTCATGTTCCCGCCGCCGGCTGATGAAGAGTTAGAGGAATTTATTTCTGGTATAGAAATTCTTCTCGCTATAAATTTATGCATGTCCAGTATGTCTTCCAACTGTGTTCTTAGCCATAAAATAAGTGTAATATATAGGATAGCTAATCAGCTAGTGGTCTGGTAAAACTAAGCTATATTATTTATGCATGTATATGTCTTCTTATGTATATATATATATATATATATATATATATATATATATATATATATATATTATAGTTATGCTTGCACTTGCATGTGTTTGACATATTGTATATACATACTACCCGGAAGCTTGTCAACTGGAATTCAAAGATCATGCTTCCGTCGTGTATTGGATCTGCTAATCTTTGCTCCATTAACAATTGATCAGCATTGATTCTCGCACTCTCTCTGTAACCTTTCCACATTCTATTTCACTTACACAAGCATATTGACTGTCTTTCCTTTCCCCAGCTTTGACTGTAATTTCTGACTGTGGCTAGTTACATATATATATATATATATATATATATATATATATATATATATATATATATATATATATATATATATATATATATATATATATATATATATATATATATATATATATATATATATATGTATATATATATATATACATACATATATACACACATATATACATATATATATACGTACATACATACATACATGTATATATGTATTATGTAATCAATTGCCAGTCATTTAATTGTATATGTCCGTGATTTACACAGCCATTTGCTTCTTGAAAGTAATTTTTCCTTACGTTCACTATTTTGTTCTTGGAGTTGTTTCATCGCCTTCTACGTCACGAATTAAGTGATTGTCAAGAGCAAAATCACTTTCTTCTCGTTTATGGTTTCCTGTTTCCCCAGTTCCCCGTTGGGTAAGTCGGTAGAGTTGTGGACTAGCACTAGCTAGGCCCGAGTTCGAGTCTCCGGCCGGCTAATGAAGAATTAAAGGAATTTATTTCTGGTGATAGAAATTTATTTCTGGTGATAGAAATTTATTTCTCGCTATAATGTGGTTGGGATTCCACAATAAGCTGTAGGTCCCGTTGCTAAGTAACCAGTTGGTTCTTAGCCACGTAAAATAAGTCTAATCCTTAGGGCCAGCCCTAGAAGAGCTGTCAATCAGCTCAGTGGTCTGGTAAAACTAAGTGTTTCTCCATTCTCCTTAAGTATTTTACCAGTCATACTTCAGATCTTTTATCTCGTTTCTTTATGCACTGTTAGTTTGTAATAAGGTGCATAGTGAAATGAGTTACTGAAGTCTGGCTTATGATCCCCTTGCTAGAGTGAAGGAGAGCCTAGGATTGTAAAAGCTTAATCACATTTGAGAAGAACAGTGATTGCATTCGCTCTTTTAGATTGTCCTGTAATGTTGCAAGTTTCATATCCACCTCCTGTGCATAATATGACAGACAATGAAAACCCTGTGTTGAATTTAATGGCCTTGCATGCGCAGCCCGTCCGTCGATGCCTTCACCAGGAGAGCCCTTACCCACTGCTGTAGATGGGGTGCCGTTTCCCGAGAAATGGATGCGGCTAGCCAAATGTAGGTTGACATTTGGTACTACAGCAGGCTTGTCACGGCGCTTGGTCTTCAAGACCTAAATTTCATAATCAGTCAATCAATCAACGAGTGTCATTAGTCTTCAATGGTGTAGCAGTGGATCGTTAAAAAAATTATATATATACTGTACAGTATATATATATATATATATATATATATATATATATATATATATATATATATATATATATATATATATATATATATATATATATATACACACACACACACACACATATATATATATATATATATATATATATATATATATATCTGTATATCACCTGTTTAAAAACTCAAGGATTAGTATGAAGAGAGCAATCTTTTTAATATATGGCCCTTGAGCCGTTGCCTTTTATATTCAGAATCAATTACACACCCGAATGATCTGCATTACGAGCTCCATCTTGAGAAAGGCACCTCTGTACTAGCAGAGATGCGTAATCCATCCCTGATAAAGTTAGCAGTAGGGTTTACACTTAAGCAAAAGAGACACATCAATTTTGAAACCACCGGAGCTGAATAATTGGCGATTTTTCCTCTTTTAAACATTGTAACAAACACCTTTATCCGTAGAATTACGGATAATGAAAATGTCAGCAACGTCCAACGTCCTGTTCCTGAGTGGAGTGCTGTTGCCTTCATGTGCAAATTACACCGTCCACTGAATTTTTATTGACTCTTGTTGACTGTCTTTTAGTCTTTTTCGGGTATATTAAGTTTTTTTAATCAGTGCCAATGAAAATGACCCGGAGGGAGGTTGGAACGTGAGATAATTTAATCTTGCCATTGTCCTCACATGTGCAGACCTTACGCTTTTGGTTGTTACTTTGACTAAGGGACCACAAAAAATAAGTATTTATTTAAATTGCGGTATTCCAACACAGACACACACACATTATATATATTATGTGTGTGTGTGGGTGTGTCTGTGTATAAATATAGCATATATATATATATATATATATATATATATATATATATATATATATATATATATATATATATATATATATATATACATATATATATATATATATTATATATATATGTGTGTGTGTGTGTTAAATTTGATTTTTAAAAACTCTCTCTCTCTCTCTCTCTCTCTCTCTCTCTCTCTCTCTCTCTCTCTCTCTCTCTCTCTCTCAGAATAGACATCAGATTGTACCAGAGTAAAGCGCTCTGTCAGTGTTTAGGCTATGCCCCAAAATTCGGTCATGTTTTATACACTTCTTATGCATGTTTTAGCTGAAATCTTTCTGCATTTTGAGGACCATCACCGTTGACGTATTTAATGTGCCCTATAAATTTGTTACTTATCTAGAAAGTTGACTTAATCGTGTTTGTTTTCTTAAGAAGTCACTTATGTAATTGAAAAGGTCATTTGGAAGGGTAAGATAGGTCAGTCATGAGGACAGACTTCATGGATGGAAGGTCATGAGTTAAGGAGTTGAGGATTACAGCAGGTATGACCCCTGAACTTTAGTTTTGTTCTGTTCAATAGAGTTGATAAGAGTTGGTGAATGTTAAAAGTATGAAAGGGAAATTCTGCCTCTAACGGGATGTCATCAAAAACGAAGCCGAAAGGCCAGAGTTCAAGGCCAATGTAAAAAATCTATTTTTCGATTATATCTCTTCATTCTTTATAACGCCTTTGTACGGTTAAGCGTCGAGTGCTGCAGAGATGGTCTTCATCTACTGTGTGTAAATTTGTTTGTTTGTGCAATATATTCTTCGGAAGTTGTGGGATATTCCACATTTGATACGAAGTCTGTGAGTGTTTGTACAGTTGTTGTTCCACAAATACTTCTTTTCAGTAGAGGGATAGGGTCTTGCCCTAGTGTCAGACTATAGATCACCTGGAGTTAAGAAGTGGATGGCGTTGTGGTGGCACGGATTGTCCTTTATCTATGTGCTTGTCACTTTAAATCATGCCAAAGACTTCATTTCTCATTCATTATTTTAACAACAATTTAAGGGAACGAGCAAATGATAAAGATCCTGGCAATCATTGGCAGCAGGATATTGAGATACTGTACTTTGACTCATTCATCCCAGCTGTAACTTCTTGTCTCGGGGCTGTTCTATTCTGAGGTGCTCCTGCCAAGGATCTGATGGACACCACACGCAATTTCGGCGACAGGCACAGCACCCATATGATTAACCGTAGTTATTCCCTTCATGTGTTAAATACTTTGTTTGAATGGTCTGTAGCCGCAAAGCATCTGTTCAGCGTCGATGACAAGAGTTGTAGGGACTCCAGTTCTCGGAAATCGATAAATCAGTCAATACCTACGAGGTGTTCACTGTCATCCTGTTATTATATCCAGTCTGCCAGTACTTAGATTTTAGAATAATGCACCAGCACCTGAAGATAAGCTCGTAGCATTTCTCATAATATCAGATTAGCTGCAAAGGTGATCACTTCGAAAGCAAACTGGATTGTAATTTAATTTGAAGAAGCCGGATAACCTGCATTTTTTCACTCCCACCTAACAAGGTACATTAATACTTGACAGCTCAAATCTTTCGTTAGAAACTAAAAACAAACAGAATTTTTGTTCTTTCTGCTTCTATATAAAATCAATATTAGATTAAGAGTGAAATCTACCTTTCGTTTTGTTTGAGTTTCATTCAAACGGAGAAAAAACATTTGTATAGAATTTTACGATATTTTAGGCTTAGACACTAAAGCGGCGCTGTCCTTACGGCTCCGTTGCAGTGATGGATCAAGTCAGCTCAAGTGAGGGTATTCTTTTAGCCAGTTGTTAATAATGCAAATGCATATTCATTATATATATATATATATATATATATATATATATATATATATATATATATGTGTATGTGTGTGTATATTTATTGTGTGTGTGTGTGTGTGTGTGTGTGTGTATTATATGTATACACTTAAACACATGTATATATACATGTGTATATATATATTATATATATGTATGTGTGTGTGTAAATATTTGATATTGGAGTAGGGCTTGTAGGGTCGGGATAACTCTGGGTTCGGGTATAAGATTACATTGCAAACGTATTAGTTCGGAGGTTGTTTGAGTAGGATTTATTGTGGCAGGTGAAAAAGTTAAAATATGAGCGTGGATGGTCCAGAAAAGAACAAGAATAAAAGTGAAAGAGAATGTTTCTGGGAGATTCTGAATCAGTACCAGCTATATTCAGAGGATGTGAATGAGTGGTTATGCTAGTTCATGTAAATCCAAAAGTATTTGACAAAGAAAGAGGAGGCAGTGCTGGGAGGTATGCAATTTCTGGAGTAAATGATAGTGGAGATTGTCTTCAGGATATATGCTTGGAAAAGGGCTTCATCTCTGGGAATCTACAGATTCATAAGAAGGATATGCATACATTTACCCGAGATGGCGAAAAATGATGTAGGTAACAGTTTCTATGATTGAGTGTTAGTACAGGGTGGATAGAAGATCATGTTGATGGATGTAATGGCGATCAGAAGAGTGATTAGAGGCATAATGATCATTATTTGGTTAAGGCAAAAGCCAGAGATATATAGATATAAATATAAGTTAAAGAAGAAGTGGGTGAATGTGGCTGTAAATATAAGAAGCAAGTGTGGGAAGCATTTAAGGACTAGAAAAAAGAAAAAGGATCTATGGTTCAAAACATAAAAATGAAAAGTAACAGATGAGTAAGAAAAATTCCATGAGGGGTGCTAGGGATAGCACAGAGTATTTGTAGGAATAGGGAAGTAGTGAAAGAACATAAAAACAGTAAATGGTGGGATGAGGACAAGAAGGACACAATGAAGAGAAAAAAGGACTGTTTGAGGTGCAATTGCATGACAAAAGAGATGATCATGTACATGAATACAGGAGGTAGAGTAGGGTTGTAAAAAAAGAATCTGAGGAGAGGAAAGAAGCACATAAAATGCAATGGCGAAGATGAACAAGACCTATAGGAAGAATAAGGACTTGTTTGACTTGGAAGTAAATGCAGAGGGAAAGCTTAATGAACAATTGGGTCTCAGAATAAAAGATGACAGTGGAGACCTGCTGTGTGAAGTGAATGCAACCCGGCATTGATGGAGTGAGTATTTTCAAGAGTTTTTGAATGCGGAGGATATGAAATAAGCAGAGCTGAATAACGCAAGAGGGGAAATCTCTATTGTCGGTTTATTATGGCTTGTCTAAGAGACATGAAGGCTCAAGAAGGTAATTAGGATTTAAGGAAATGGAAAGACACCTGGAGTTGATGGTATAACAAAGGAAATGTTGCGGTACATTGGTAATAGTGTGTCTGAGTGGCTGACCAGGGTTTAAAGGTATATTTGAATGTTGGAGAGATTGTGAATGAAGGATGAAAAAGAATAATTTTTTAACTGTATAAATGTAAAAGTGATAGAATTGACTGTAAAAATCGAAGGGGCAGTGGTAATTAGTACTTCAAGGAAGGTGCATGATAGGATTTTGATTTAGAATGTTAGGCAGGTGGCACTTATTTCTGACGTTTGGAATCAAACGGAAAAAGCTATGGCAACATACATGGAGTTAGGACAAAACTTATATCAATATTAATAGAGAGACAGTGAGAAAGGTGTTGAGATGGATACTAGAGAAGATAAGTTTTTGAGAGTAGTTATGTTTTTTCAATGGAATGGAACCCTTTTTTAATGTGTAACAGGGAAGGCTACTGGTGTAGTGTAAATTTGGATCTGAGACAAGGGTGCGTTTTGTGCTTAATGACTGTCAGATATCTCGGTGTAATGAATGATGCAAGAAGTCTGAGAAGATATTTTAGACTTTGATTTAAAGCTATATGTTAAGAAAATGACTCGTTCGTGAACTGTAGAATAGCTGATGCTTGCAGATGATACAGCACATATTAGAAATAATAGAAAGTAGCTGAAGAGATTTGTGAAATGGGTTGAAAGTATTTGCCAGAGGAGCAAGGTAAGAGTAAATGGGTGTGAGAGTTAAGTTATGAAGGTAAATGGCATCCGGGAAGAGTGATTACTGAATGCTGATATGAATGGTTGAAGAATGGAAGCATTTGATTCGTACAGTTGTTTTCAGATCATTACAACGGATGACGATAGGATCATAGGAGAGGGGAGTCACATTATAGGTGAAATAAAGAAGGTAGTATAAGTGTAAGTGCAAGATGGAGGTGAATGGCGTAGTGTGGGTGTGTGTGTAAGAGGCCTTTTACGTAGGCGAATGAAACAGTTAGTGCAGTGGAAGGTATCCACTCATGGGGTTCATCCACGATTCAGCGGTTAATGTGTGGATCGGGGTAATAGAGAGACACGTGCATGGTGGAAGAAGGGAGATGTACAAAGGCAATGGAAGAGAACGAGCCTTCGAGCGCTGGCAGAGGACAGGCATGGAATGGGATATAAATGTATACAGGAAAAAGAGAAGGGATGCTAAAAAACAGTTGGCCAGGGCCAAGAACAAGAGTTAGGTGGGATGGAATTAGAAACTCAACACAGCAGATGGAAAAAAGAAAATATTCAGTATAGCCAAGTGACTGATGGACAAGACGTAAAAGGGGAGAATATGAAAAAGGTGAAAATGGATAAATTAAAGCATAAAATAAAGTGGTATTGGGATGATGAACGTATTATTGTTAAAACCCTCTGAATGCAGAAAATGGCCATGGACTGGAGTGCATAAACATAACAGATGGACCAGCTGAGAGCATACAGCCGAAGAGTTTAAAAGACCCTCAGAAAGATGAAAAATGGAAAAGTTTTGAGAACCGTCTGCAATACCAAGTGACTTGATACAAGCAGTAGGAGAGCTCGTCATCTATGAGCTTAACAGAATACAAGAAACCCTGGTACAGTAAGAGATAGGACAAGATAATTAGGAAAGAGCCATGTAGTAATGATATCAAATGAACAAGAGATGCACTACATTTAGGAAATTAAAACTACTTGAGTATCCCGTTAAAGTATTGGAAAAGTTGCTGGAGGCAAGACTTAGAAAAATGGATAAAATAAGTGGCATAATTGTCAGCTCATCTTCATGCCAAAGAGGTCAGTTATAGAAGTTACTTTTATAAGGGAAGTAAAGATTGAGTATCATACAAAGATCCACATATTTGAAAGACTACCTTAACAAATAATTAAATGGATGTTATGAAGGCTGAGGGTACACGAGAGACTCATTAAGCTACTGATGTTATTCTGCCGTAACAGTATATCTCAGAGTGGAATGTGTATCAGAAAAATTTTGAGATAATCATTGTCCATCGAGGATCAGCCTTGAGCCCCTTGCTTTTTATCTTAGTCTGAATACGTGGCCTCTGGGAGCTTTTTTTATGCTGATGACCTTGTGCTAATTGCCGAATGTGAGGAAGAGATGGTGAAAATGTTTAAAAGATGGAAGAGAGCAATAACGAAGAGAGGACTGAAAATCACCAGCAGCAAAACAAAGCTTATATGGTCACTGGCAAGGAAGCAAAGGAAAACTTACCATCAGATTGTTGTGGGAAAGGTTTTGAGATAAACTATTCACATTGAACCAAATGCAATGAATGTAGTCATAAGAGATGTTCAAGATTACAAAATATACGTGTCGCAATAGATTTTTGGTGCCCAAAAGCATTTCAAGAGCAAATGGAGAAGAGGAGTTGCGAAACCTATCGTGAAAGATGGGTAGGCCTTGGAACAGGTTTAGCATTTCTGTCACCTTCGGAATACTCTGGACAGTGAAGCTGGAGTTAAGACAGCAGCAAGAAAAGGGAGTATCTTGATAGATCAGAGGATAGGTAGCAGAAGTTTAGAGTGGTTTACAAAAGGAAAAAATGTGGTTCATTGCATGAGAGTTTTTAAAAAAAGGAAAAGCTTTTTGTAACTTGCCAGAACCTAGAGAACGTTCACAACAGAATTGATTAAGATGATTTTTGGAGTGTTTTGACATTTGGTTTGGGTTACTTTGTTGAAAGCAAATGCACTTCTTATGGTACTTGGGAAGTTCTTGTTTGAGTATTTAGATGTGAGTGGTTGCTTCGGAACTTACAGGTGTGTTAGGTCTTTAAGGCAGTTTAGTATTTTTACGTTGAAACTGAAGAGGCAGGTTGGGGAAGGATACACGATAAAAGTGCGAATGTGTAGGATAAGAATTTCTCCTTTTTTATAGAGTATGGGGTGGCTGAAGTTTATAGCTGATACAATGCTGGTTGGCAGTTGTGAAGAGAAGTTGCAGAGACTAGTAGAAGAGATTGTAAGTGCCTGCTTGAGGGGAAAGTTCAAAGTGAAAATCAGCAAGAACAAAGTTATCATGGCAAACAGAAGACCGGAAAAGGAGCGAAGAATGTAAGCACATTTTCTTGTTTCAGAATACACTAATCTTGAGAACTAACTCTCTCTCGCCAGAACCGTCCTGCAGGTTTCGAATGTCAGTGTGGTTGTGACTGGATCGTATGCTCTTTCTTTTCATGACGTCGTATGAAAATTTAATAGCGTGTAATCGACTGTTCAAACTGTGAATTGAATGTCTGCGAATTTTCTGGAATAATATTTTCAGTGCTTAAGAAAGCTCTATAAAGACGGCCTTTGAAAGGGGTAAAATTGTTTTGACAAAGATGATTTTTATAAACGTTGAAAAAATGGAATAAATACCACAAGGCGGTCTCCAAAAGGGATTAATTGTTAGCAAATGGAATTTGCCACACATGATAAATTACTTCTGGCTTAACCATAATGGGACAACAATAAATCCTCGGCACTTTACAGTGACAATAATGTTGATTTTGATAAATAGGCTTTCGATTTTTGAACGAAATTATAATTTAGGTGTATCGCCGTCATGCTAAAGGTTTTTTGTTTCCTGTACTGGTTTCCCCGTTGATGTACTATTTCCGCACGATGAGTTTTAAAGTTGCTTTTACGATATGTTTACCACTCTAATATTATCTTATACTAAAAATTTCATAATTTGATTCTAAGATGTTTCTTGCCTTCAGACAGAAATGTGTGCTATTCTTACTGAATAAGGTGGGCAGACTTTAATTAGTAGTTACATAGCATTTCGCTGTCATACTCATTAACTCAGCGTATGTTTATGTATGGTTCATTTAATGAATATCGCCTTTGCCCTCACTTCCAGAAGCATTCCTTGTGCGCTTTCTGTTAACATTTTCAAACCACAGACTTTGTGATCGTAGTGCTGTATTCTGATATAAGGATTATGTTACATTTCTTTTCTTTGTATGTTACTGTTTTCATAGGTTACGTAGGAGTTGGTTAAAGAAAATATACTTCTTCACCTGCTGAACCTTGTCATTTTCTGAACTCGAAAAATAATTGTTGGAGATTAGCTGCGCTGAATCGTGAATATGGAATGTTCCCTGAGAACGTTATCATCACCTGGCATGGCTCGCTGTGGCTCTTCTAGAGAATCGTCGCTGTTAACTTGATCAGCTGTAAAGATTGATGAAAAATTTGTTGCAGAACGCAGTCACTTCGTTGCGTAATGGTAACTAGATTAGAATTGATAAAAGTACGTTTTCAGGTCATAATGAAATATTAATATTTAAAAGACTGGGTGCTTTGATGAAATATGTAGACGTATTTTGAATGTGGAAAAAATTACGATTGCTAAAAAATGAAACTAGCGACAAGCAAAAGAAATGAGTACGCTGTCTGTCACATAGCAATTTATTATTTAGAGTCAGATCATCTTGGAGTTTTGTGTTCTTTTAAAAGTGATAATCAGAGGAAGAATGTAAAATCAGAGTAATGCATATCATAAACCTCGAATCAGGAAAATAAAACCGAAGTTGAAACTGACTCATGCCATTAACTCGAATACAAGATAGTAAAAGGTGGAGTCAGACGGGTGCGTTTTATTTAAGTAAATGTATTGTAACAGGTGTTACTAGAAAAATGTTCCCGTACTCAACATTAAAAGAAAGAAATTAGAAGCAGCATTGTACATTTACTAAAATTCTGAGAAGTTTTGTCTCTTAGAAAACATTCAGTGCCAAACTCCTCTAGCATCTTGAAGTTACCTGTGCCCAAATAAAAAAAAAATGTCATCTGCTCCCGTGTTTGAAAAGTTATAACTGCTATTGCTGAACTAACTTGGTACATGTGGCTATTTCCAGAACTAATTATTGCCGATATAAATGGTTGCATCTCTCTCTCTCTCTCTCTCTCTCTCTCTCTCTCTCTCTCTCTCTCTCTCTCTCTTTCTCTCTCTCTCTCTATATATATATATATATATATATATATATATATATATATATATATATATATATATATATATATATATATATATATATATATACACATATATATACATATATACATATATATATATATATATATATATATATATATATATATATATATATATATATATATATATATATATATAATCTATATATAATATATATATATATAATATACATATATATGTGTGTGTGTCTGTGTATGTATGTATCTATATAATTCAGAGAGAATTGGAAAGATTTATAATTTAGGAAGAAGATAAAGAATGAACGTTCCGGTTACTCTCGTATTCTAGCGTATGCTTTGTGTGTATAAGGGAGCGAGTGTTTTATCGTAGTTTTAGTCAATATTTGGCTAAAGAATTCCTTAGAGAGCAATATTCGATACGCATCGGGCCTTGAAATGTTGCATTTTAGGCTTATACCTTCTCAAGTTCTTCATTTTGTATTATCTTTTTCGAATAATTGTGATTCTCTTGTTTATTTACATGAGACTGAGTATAAGCAACAATATTTTCTGTCCACACAGAAAATGTACGTTTTGCCTCTTTCTAAATGTGGATGATCTGTTGTTAATACCAAAACACTTTGTACTTCTTTATGGCCGGGAATGCGTATTTATTTACATATTTTCTGTTCTGTTTTATTCTAGTTTATCCTTTATCGTCTGCATTTGTTTGGCTGTGTGCTCTAGGGGGAAAATAGCCTTTCAAGCGAAGTGCGGAAGGTTGCGCGAATACAGTGTCGCGAATAACATGGCACTTTTTCCTCTTTGGCAGTGCCCTGGGGTGCCCGCTGCGTCTCTTGCGACACTGCAGTCGTCTGTGTTTGTAGTCGTTGGATCTTTCTGCGTCGCCTTCATTTTATTTTTGTTGTCAGATTATCGTCATCTTCACCATTGTTATTGTTATTATTGCTTATGATATTCTTATCATAATTTAGTACGTGGAATTCCAGGCACACACAAACACATACATGTATACACACATGTTTGTGCGTGTGTGTCTGTGTACGTTTGTGTGCTTGTGTATGTATGTATATGCACACGCACACACATATATATATAGTATGTATATATATGTATTATATATATATATATATATATATATATATATATATATATATATATATATATATATATATATATATATATATTATATATATACATATATATATGTATGTATATATATATTATATATATATATTTATATATATACATATATATATGTATATATATATATATATATATATATATATATATATATATATATATATATATATATATATATATATATATATATATATATATATATATATATATGCGTGCACGTGTGTGTATGTTTGTGCACTTTTCTACGTGTGTATGTAACATCGAGAGGAGAGAGAAACTTGACCTAATATAATTATTTTTTCTCTCTCGAAGTTTTCAAAGGATGTTTATATAAATATGACTTAAAATATTTGTCAGATGGTAGGTTTTATAAAAAGAGGGTTACATTTATCCTGTATACTTCATGCATGTAACGTTTCATTTTTCTTCGTTCTAATTTTTGTGTATTCAACTAAAAGTTCTCAGTTTGTTTGGTGAGATATTTGTTACCTTAATTTCTGAAGACTGGCCATTACAGCAGCGTATGATGTCTCAAAATGTATGCCGTGACCCATATCCTGCTTGAATTTTTTAAGATGATTGCCAGTCATATTTTGGATTAAGGCCTATGATTAATTTCCCGTGGTGTATGGTGAAATAAATAAAATATATATACATACACATATATACATATATATATACATATACATATATATATATATATATATATATATATATATATATATATATATATATATATATATATATATATATATATATATATATATATGTAGAATCTACTGGTCACTTTTTACCAGATACGTATGTAATTGTAATAGTCACAGTGCCCTCTTAACTTCTCGATTCTTCGCTTTTTGGGTACGCGTGACAAGCGTACCCAAAAAAAGCGCGAAGAATTCGAGAAGTTAAGAGGGCATTGTGGCTATTACAATTACATATATATATAAATATATATATATATATATATATATATATATATATATATATATATATATATATATATATATATATATATATATATATATATATATATACGCCCAACCATTTTACTCAGCATATTTGTAGTTACAGCTCCAAGCAAAGATATAACAATTTTTATGTAAAGTTATTCCATGCTGTTATTCTGGTGTTTGAAATCGAAATTTCAACCCCATCGAGAAACTTACAACATTTTGGCATCAAATGCCAGACAACTTCCAGGTCGGTTAATGACAATAGCGCTTCAAGATGTTTACAGCTGCACAAGCATTTATAAGAACACGTATAATTTCTCTTGCCGTCATCTCCTTCATGTGTTTCGTATATGACTGGAAAACTGATAAATTGCATTCATCTCTGCATGCACTGATTATGATCATATAAGTCTTGCTTTAACGAATCTTTAAAATAAACAGTGACGTAAAACTATTGAAAAAAATTGACCAATATTTTTATGTTACCACACAAAGATTCAGCAGATTTCTTCCTCTTTATTATTTTGAATGATATATTCTTTTAAAGGAGACATTTATGAATATCATGATCAAATATAACAAGTAAAAAATGAGCCGAAATTTCTTAGGCGCAATCGAGTTTTGTGTACAACGCATAATGCTGTACTGTATGAGCCGCGGCCCATGAAATTTTCAGCCACGGTCCGGTGGTGGACTGTCCTATAGCGTTGCCAGATGCACGATCATGGCTAACTTTAGCCTTAAATAAGATAAAAACTACTGAGGCTAGAGAGCTGCAATTTGGTATGTTTGATGATTTGGAGGGTGGATGATCAACATGCAAAACCAATTTGCAGCCCTCTAGCCTCATTAGTTTTTAAGATCTGAGGGCGGACGGAAAAAAGTGCGGACTGACAGACAAAGCCATCTCAATAGTTTTATTTCACAGAAAACCAATAAAAAATCTTCAACACTAACGTCAGAAAAAGCAATATCTAAGTGTGATTCTCACTCACCATACTAGGTACAGATTTCAAAGGTTTTATATTATGGCTGATATGTTACTTATTCTCACGACTATTAGTAATGTTACTCATATAATTTTAATCGTGATTAAATTTTTATTCATTTATCTAAGCATCAGTCTTGTATAAAAATTTATTACTCTTCCTCAGCCTGGTTTTTTCAGTAAATGACAACTGAACTCCTTCCGCGCGAAAACTGTGACACTTTATTAGAGTATATACACAACAAATACATAATGTTCTTATGAAAAACATTATGCAGCATGTTAAATGTGTTTGTTGTCTTTCGTATTCTTATCAGAACGCAAATCCTGACAGGTTTACTTTTGTAGACATCCTTAGCTCTGTTCATTTTCTGTTTACTGCGTGTTTCTTAAATCAGACAAACAAAGAGGCGATGCATATATAAAAATTAATCTTTCATACAATACAAAAATGAAGACTGAAAATAAAGGCTGGGCATCTGTTGGCAAATTATTTTATTGTTATAAAATTCCCTAAATGACATGTACGCTTTTTTTTTCATGGAAAGAATTAATGTCAGTACCAAAACCTAGCTACAAACTGTACGGAGGCGATATGGAACAAATGCAGATGTTATAGGTAACATGCAGTGCTCCAGGATATTAATTTAAATCATAAGATGTTCAAGCATTTCACATAGCCTGTCAGTGTTAAATTATAGTGATCAAAGCAAAATCCATTGAAGATAAACAAAGGGCTCCCAATAAACTGCAAAAAATCCACTCAGTGTAAAAAATAATTCATTAATTCCTGAATTTGTCCTATCTATGACGATAAGCTCTAAGAACGAGATAACTAATAAAAATGTTAAATATGTATATTTTAGAAACAGATTAATGGTGTGTAAACTACATAATTATCTCTGTCAAGAAAATCTATTGAATTTCGAGTCCGTTCTGTGAGATCCATCCATTCCACAGACAGAATGAGTGCAAGGCAGAACTATTGTAAAGGTCTGGACTCTCCATCCTAAAACCGGAATGACGTCTACATGATAGAATTATTCTAAATAGGCAACCGTTTTAGAGAAATGTATTTTCTCGCTCTCTCCTTCTCTCATGGAAAGGAGAGAGAGAGAGAGAGAGAGAAATTTAAAGGAAAATAATGATTGTATGGAAAGTGACAAACGGCATAACTGTAAAAAGTTGGGGTGACAGCCGAAAAGGTTATGGGGACGGCATGCAAATATAAGGCCTAGTATGAGTGGTTCTTAGGCTGAAGCATTTTCAGTTTAGGAATTCTGTATGGTATGAATATCACTGAGTACTGGTATTCCACGTAAATATCTAAATTCTATTTAATGCATGGCCTTCCACCCATCCAAGTAATTATCATATCGTCTTCTGTATTAATGGATTACGTTTAAAGGGACCACAGTATTTTTCGGTGTCTGGATGATACTGACGTCTCTCTCTCTCTCTCTCTCTCTCTCTCTCTCTCTCTCTCTCTCTCTCTCTCTTTTTTTTGAGCAGTTTTAATTTTCCCTAACTACTGGTCTCATAGCTTGTAAAGGACTTTCCTAGCAATTCCTCCTCTCTCCATGAAATGTTTTTTCTCATGCCTCTTCAAGCTGATTCACTAGAAGTCTTCAAAAAACATGTGCTATATTTGCAGGAAACTACTAATATTTTGTTTTCACGGTGGCTCACTCTCCCAACACGTGTCTTTCGGCAAGAGATGCTTTTTCTTCAAGACTTTAAGGTAATACCACGCAAGTCCAGTCTTCGACACTGTTTAGCATATTTAGTCAATGTTACTTCCAAAATCGAACATGCAAGGCTTTAGTTTTGCACCGTACAGAAAAAAAGATGTTATTTGGTTTCAATGATAAGTGACACTGCCCTAAAGGAACTCGCCGTCGCCTGGCTAAAGAAAATTGAAATAACCAAACTGTTTGGCACTTTCGTTTTGTACGTGAGCTCCTTTCCCTCAACCCCAGTAATTTCCAATCGATGCTTGTTCACTACACTTATCTGGGGTAAAAGAACCAAAAGGTGGCTCATTGGATTTATAAATGAAGCGGTGAGATATTCTGAACATGCTGGCAAACGCCTGAAATTCAGTCAAAGAGAATTATGAAAAGGTTCAACAACCTTAACAAATAACATGTACCGAAGGAAATCATCAAAATCGAACAGTCAACTAACATTTATTTTAAAGAAAATGACTTAAAGGGATTACCAGAAACGATCCTGTACTATTCTTTCTAGATTGTACCAGATATCTCAATATCTAGAGAGAAAAAGACAAGGCCATTCGCTGATTCGCAATGTGAGGTCAAGTTTCTCTGAGAGGAGGTAACGAAATTCATAAACACAACCTTAAAAGATTTCTTAATAACATAAACATGCCAGATATACTTCATATTAAAAACACTTGCTTGACATCATAAAGGCTATATTTCAGAGGTACACTCACTTATCCGTCACACTAACCATTAGGCGCAAAGGCCTGCTATACACATTCCTTAGACAACACTGCCGCACCACAGCAACAATACCTGACATCAGTTTCCTCTAAAAGAGGGTTCTCCCTGCATTGTTTTCTACTTCATGTGTGATGTTAAATCTATCTTTCAGATTAAGGTATATTATGAGTAGTCTGTAACACTTAGGTTAAATACATTATAAATAATAGAAACAACCTATATGGAGAAATAAGACAGGCAAGGCAGGAATCAGTTTCAAAAGCAGATGTAGAGATCTAATTTCTTCAAGGTTGAGATTTGAAAGGGAAGAGGTAATGATAAAACGATCGACACTTGGTCCCAAATACGACAGTTGTGACTTGGGAGGTCAAAAGTTAAGTATACCTTAGTTTAACCAGACCACTGAGCTGATTAACAGCTGTCCTACGGCTGGCCCGAAGGATTAGACTTATTTTACGTGGCTAAGAACCAATTGGTTACCTAGAACGGGACCTACAGCTTATTGTGGAATCCGAACCACCTTATGGCGAGAAATGAATTTCTATCGTCAGAAATAAATTCCTCTAATTCTTCATTGGCCGCTCGGAGGTCAAGACTGCGTGTGCCAAGTGGTAGAATGACAGCAATGATCGATCCAGTTCCAATTGGAAGCGGGGAGATAAGAGCAATCTCAATGGCACAAGAAAACATAAAAGCTGACTGAGTGTTCAGGAAAGTTGAAGTCGGTTCACCTCTCTTGCTAACTGAGTGGATTAAGTCAGTTCCCGAAAGTGAGGAAGGCGTTTCACAGATCCAAAGTGAATTGATGAAGCAGGTTTTTTCTAAATAAAAAAAAAGTAAATATCAATTATCATTAGGGTTTCAAAAAATTTAGTTTAATGAAACTGCAATCATTTTTGATATACGAATGAATATATATATATATACTATATATATATATATATATATATATATATATATATATATATATATATATATGTGTGTGTGTATATATGTATATATATATATATATATATATATATATATATATATATATATATATATATATATATATATATATATATATATATGAAATTAGTGACAATACTATGATTATGTATTTCTTACATATATTCCTCGTGAATGGAAAATTAGGAATGGATCACATACCAGTATGTAAGTATGTGTATATTTGTGCATATATATATATATATATATATATATATATATATATATATATATATATATATATATATATATATCCTTTTGTATCCTTGCGGACTTTGTTCGAATCATTTTACAGTTCATTTGTTCGTTTGCGTATTTGTTTCTGTGAGACCTGGCATATCTCAGCTTTGTGTCACTGACCTCAGGTGTAGCGATCGATGCGCTGCTCTGACCTGATCCCAGATGTTGCTGAATGGCCTTTGTTTCAGATTTATCATAGCCTTTATTTGATTGTTCTCTCCAGATGAGTAATGTAATTGAGAGGAAGTCTCTCTCATATTGGCGTATCGTCTGATTGTTATTTTATTTGCTGATGTGTTTATTTTTTCTTCTTTTTTTTTTTTTTACCTTAGACGAGTTTCGCTATTGAATATCAGGGTCAGTAATGCTGAATAAATCATTTGCTTTTTAGAGTTCTGTCAGTGTTTTTGTAAGGTGGTTACTTTTGACAACGCATCAAGTCTGCGGCGCAATGCAAGTTTTGAATGTTTTGTCTACTTTTTCATCAGACGGGGCTCCTTCTTTGTTATGCTTAATTCAATGCTGATTTGCGGTCGGGTATTTCATTACTCAACGAACTCCTCCATAGATTGTATTTTCGCTGGATTTTGACCGAGTCTCCAGAGGAAACGGCGAGTCAGGGCATTAGTGCGTGCTTAAACAGGCCTTCATGCAAGGCAACCGGAAATCATTCCGGTGTATTTGTTGATTTAGTATTAGGATTAATCATATGAGAAGAATGTGCCAGAAGCAGTAAGAAGATCTCTTGACATGTCAGAAGCATTTGAGTCTGCAGGAAAAACGCCATGGCTTCTTAGATATTTATCAAGTTAAGCGCTTTATAGCAGCAGCAATTTGAAACATGAAAACCTAAATTATGTTTCATGGTGGAAAAGCTGGGGCAGGCAGGGGTAATACAGGTTCAGTCTAATAGGTCTTAAAGGGACTTTTTCAAGTGGTGACAAGCCAGCCTCTTATAAACGGGAGTAACAGGAAGGGAGAAAATTCCAGACTTTTGTAGTAGGTCTGATTAGACGGCTTGACCGGATGGTTTTGCTTCTACATAGTATCAGTGGGACTGTGAATCTTGACATGTACAGTGGGTGTGATGACTTACAGTCAGGGGGCTCCCGAGAGCAACTTGCAAGGATATGGCTCTGAATCCAAGCTGAAAGTTTCAAGGAGAGTAGTTCTTTGGATGGAAAGACCTGGATTTTTCTATCAAGATTGGACCTGGAGAAAGTCCCAAAAATGTGGAAGATATTCCCTGTAAAGACAGATAAATCCCACATATATCTGAAGGAGCAGCTCAGAAAAGTAAATGCTGCACTGGTGAAAGCTGAATGGAACGGTTTAACAGTGTATTACCGAGTTTCCTTGTTCTTGTGAGAAACGCCTTTTCATGAAGTGGAATACCAGGTCATTCGAGAGATAGGACATAATGTGTGAAAATGCAAGGAGAGAGTTGTTAGTAAAAGGAACATAGGAGCACTGGTACAAGAAACCGTTGGAAATTAGACGGACCTTATAGGTTTTAAGAAAAGCAATGGAAGAAGAGAGGACAAGACAATGAGGGTCTGAGGTATCTGACATTGACCAGATTCGTGCAAGAGGTGAAAAGTTGTCAGAAATGCCCGATTATGCAGAAAAGGTTTTGTTGGGAAAGCTTGAAATAGCTAAAAGTGGGGTTACTGCTGAAAAAGGAGGAAGGATAAATAAAGGATTCGTACTTAATAAAAACAGAAATGGTAAAGCATAATAAATGCTGTGAGGAGAAAAACCAAAAGAATGTACAATAAAGGTAAACTTAGGGAAAATTGATATGGTGAAATTGTGAAGGAAGCTAAGAAGAATGATTAAACCAGTAAAAATTCATCCTTGAAACATGTAAGAAAGTCGAGTATTCAGGAGTAATGGTTTGTGAAAATAGATGTATATCAATAATCAAATTAAGATTGTCATCATAGTATGTTCAATTTATTCAAGAGCAAATCACTGATGATTAAGTTTTAGTAGACAAAGAAAGTGTTGGTGAAAACTGTGCTTTTTGCTTTGTTATTTAAGAATACCAAGTGAATAAGTTTGGCATTCGAGTAATTAGAGGCATTTCAGGTGTGGAATTGGTAGCATATATTTTCAGGCGATATTATATGCCTGTAATGTGTACACCACATAAGGCCCATTGGGAAAGAGGATTGAATGTGCCCAGATGAGTTCAGTGAATGGATCAGGATGCAAATAAGGTTTTAACTGTGCCACAGAGAGGAGTTTACGGGAACAAATCGTCAAAGGGAGAAGCGGCGGAAAGAAACAGGTAAGGAGTTAAAGCTGAGAATGCTTGATGATTAAGAGAAAGGGTTGGATGAAAGAGTAAAGAGGGAAAACGGGACCGATGATAGTGATGTTAAGTAAAAATTATCGTAATCATCTAAACTAAGGTTTTTGGAAGTTTTTTTTTTTATTGAAGTACTTGATGTTACATAACATTATTTCCTCAGTAATTTGTCTGATTTATTTAGAGCATTTTCTTGTTTGAATTTTGTATCATTTTTGAAATAATGTTTCTTAGTTTTAGAAAATTAGTCGGGAGATTCTGTTTTGTAGAAAACTGGACGGTCTGGTCATTTGTGAACTTATGCTACAGTAGTTCTCGTATCAAAACCTTTCGTGCTTACTTCATTCTCCCGGGACTGTTAGACACTTCCAGGTCACAGGACAAGTATTTCGACGTCTGAAAGGGAAATGAACCCCCTCCCCCCACGTTTCCTTGATTTCATCAGGCCGGGCTGGATAAGGGAATTTGGATTGCCTTTCTCATCGACCTAAGCATCAAAAGAGTCATATCAAGTAAAAAATTCCTAGTTTTGCTAGAAATGCGATAATTAGAATATTTCTTATGTGTCTAAAGCGATTGTCCTAAGAGCACTTGCGATTTATTAGCATCAATAAAACTGTCAAACAGAATGGGACGTGCTTCGGATTCCACGCTAGTGTTAGTTATTTATTTATTAATTTTTATTTGTTGTTATTTATTTTATTAATTTTCATTTAATTTTATTTATTTTTGTTACTTTTATTTATTTTATTTATCTCTATTTATTTATTTTTAATCATTTTTATTCATTCACTGTTCATCATTATGGAAAAACCGGAATATAGGAAGCCAGAGCAAATTCTTGCTATCACGTCATCGCTAATTACATGTCATACACATTATATTCTCCAGATGCTGTCTATTCTGTTAATTATTCTAGTATTTAAAGAAGTACCTTTCTCATGAAGCCCACCCTCGCATTTCAGTAGGTTTCCTTGCAGCGTGAATTTTACGTCTTTTTTCATTCATCTTTGAGAGATACAGACTTGGAACTATATTTGTGGTTTGATGGGGTGTAGTTTATATATAAAAGATGTAATAATTATCCTTGTGGGAGCGTGAGAAAAAATGAAGAAGTATATTTTAGTTTAACCAGACCACTGAGCTGATTAACAGCTCTCCTAGGGCTGGCCCGAAGGATTAGATTTATTTCACGTGGCTAAGAACCAACTGGTTACCTAGCAACGGGTCCTACAGCTTATTGTGGAATGCGAACCACGTTATGACGAGAAATTAATTTCTATCACCAGAAATAAATTCCTCTAATTCTTCATTGGCCGGTCGGAGAGTCGAACGCTGGGCCAACAGCGTGCTAGCCGAGAGCTCCACCCACCCCTCCAATGAAAAAGAATGAAGTAAAAAAAGGGAGAGAGAGAAAATAGAAGTGAGAATTACTGTAGTAATGTGTGATGGGAATAGTTATAGCTTAGCAGAATTTTATATATTTATTTATTTATTTATTTTTGTTAGTTTTCTTTTTTGTTTTTTCTTTTTAATCAAATTTATATGTAGTTCTGTTTAGCAGAATTTTAATTTTAATTTTTATAACATACTATAAAAGTGAAAAGATCACATTTAGTATTCGGCGTCGGTGACCCTGGTAGTTGTGACGCCAGATAACCCACAATTAATCAATCAATCAATCAGTCACCTATTGCTTGGTTTGGGGCATCACCTGTTCCATAAGATCCGAATTTGACTTTTGCTGCCGTGGATCTGTCTCGTCTCTCGGCATCTATCGTCGGCGTCGGCTGCGCTTTCCGCGTAGATCTCTCGAAAGTTTTATTTTATTTTTTTTATTTTTTTCCTCTCTCCTTCGATAACCTCCAAACTTTTCTCGCTCACGCCGACCTTGAAAAGTACTCGAGATAAACTTTAGAAATGTTTGTGTTGAACAATGTTTTGAAATTTGCAGAAGTAAATAACTTTTCAGAGCGTGCTTCCTTGTTTGCCTTATGCGCTTGTTTGCATTGTTTCTCTTGTCCGTGGTTGTGGCGTCTGCCGTTTCTTTTGTTTCTCTTATATTTCATATTCTCTTTAAAAGGGATATCCTCCTCTGATTATGGCAATTAATTATGTGTATATCTGCAAATGTTAATGAGTAGGAATAATGACTCACATAATGCATACCTCAGATACAAAGAAACATTCATATATTATATATATATATATATATATATATATATATATATATATATATATATATATATATATATATATATATATATATATATATTTGTTTGTGAGCGGGTGGACAGAGAATCTGCTGGTCACTTTTTTACCGGATGCGTATTATAACTGTAATAATAGTTACAGTGCCCTCTTAACTTCTCGATTTGTTCACACTTTGGATACTCTTGTGTGTGTGTGTGTATGTATGTGTGTGTGTATGTGCATAGTTCTCATGGCCCCGTGGTTAGAATGATCGCCTAGCCAGCAAGATTTTATTTCACCGAACACCCAAAGCAGTGAATTATGTACCTGGCAGTGATGCGACTGTGCTATGTCACAACCAAGGTGGAAGACGGCGAAGTTAGCCACCCATGACTTTCAAGTGCTGAGAACTAAAAGATTCAGCCCCTCTTTTCCCACATCTTGAGGGAAAAGATGGGTGTGTGTGTGTGTATACGTATATATATATATATATATATATATATATATATATATATATATATATATATATATATATATATATATATATATATATATACAGTAAATATATATAGTAAATGGAAGCTCCATGAAATAATCGGCTATTCGCACTCCTTGGCCTCTTAATTTGAAGCAGTGCTCATGGCTTGATATATATCACTAACAACACGACCTGCTCTTACTGTGATCTAGTGAGTGTGTAGGGTACAGGGGGTAGTTGCCTTTGCATCATTACTCATTGCCTGGTTCCCCTGGTCTTAACTTGGGTGCAGAGAAGCCTTGCACGCTGATCATATATGTGTAATGTTCGGCTAAGATCGCACAGTGATTTGCCGCTCAAGAGCTACCTTTAAACCTGGGTGTAGGCCACTGCAGGTATTGTCATCTGTATTTCCCACTAAGAGCTCTTCGTACTGTGGCTTCTGTAATATAGAATCTTCTGTTTTGAAAGAGTGTAAATACCATTAATGTGTAGTCTCTCTTGATGATATTCATTCCAGTCTTTAGTTTCTAGGAGCTTATAGAGATGGAATATTTTCAGATTCTTCTGTTGTTCAGTGAATCTATGGTATGACGGTTCGTTACAGTATTGAAGAACTAAAGAGCCATTGATAGACTGGTGCCACATTTCCTTTCCCATTCCTTATGTGAACTCAGAGGACTACGTTATTTACCTGATGTGAACTCCAGGGGACTACTGTATTTATATGATAGAAATGTGCAGGGAAAAGTTACATATTTCAGGATCCGATTTGTATGACAAAGCAGAGACAGTTGTGGCTGTTGTATTTCTGTCATTTTGCAATAACTTCTTGAACATTCTCCGCCCTGGAAAGTGTCCGAGCTACTAATCTTAGTTACTATATAAAAAATGTCCCTATCGTCATTTTTTGTGTTACATCAAATATTTAAATATCCACATCGTCCGGTAACTCTTAACTTGTATGAAAAACAAATCATACAGCTTCACTCGAAGCTCTCCTGTCCCACTTTAAGCGGAGATCGTATTACTCTTACTGAAAAAAAATAGATAAATAGAAAAGTAAAGAATAAAAAAGAAAAAATCGCAATATTGATACTTCTCAATTGTGTAATTTTCCCTTTCAACTTCAGTAGTATTTACATTTTTATGGAATGCATATGCTTCTTTATGAACAGATCTATTAGTCTCCTCATTAGTATTGGTTCCCATTTTTCTAATTTAGCTTTCACTCACTAAGTCCTCAAAATTACATATTTCTTATCCTTATCCCAAAGCGTATTCTCGGATTCCCAATATATACGACAATATTTGTCCTTCCTACGTTTCACGTTTACCCAATAATTTAGCCTCTATTAGCCCCATGGCGTCCTCCTTTCTCTCTCTCTCTCTCTCTCTCTCTCTCTCTCTCTCTCCCCCACCGCCCCCACCCCCCTCAACCCGCTTAATTCCCTCAACCTCCTCCTCTCTTTCCACTATCAGCTCCTTAGCCACTCCCCTTTCTCTTGGTTAACCCTCCACCCCCTCCTCCTCCTCCCCTCTCTCTCTCTCTCTCTCTCTCTCTCTCTCTCTCTCTCTCTCTCTCTCTCACCATCAGCTCCTACTGTTCATTCATCGCCGGCGCGCCACTAAAGTTGCCTTGCCTTTTATTCCTTTTCCTAGAAATTTATCGCAAAACACGGGCTCTCTCTCTCTCTCTCTCTCTCTCTCTCTCTCTCTCTCTCTCTCTCTCTCTCTCTCATATCAGGTGGAGATTAGGTCGTGGTCGCGTTTGAGAATCTTACCCGTTCTTCGCAGAGTGAGAATTCTTAAGCTTGTTGCCCGAATGCCGACCTTACATGATATAAACATTGCCTGTCTAGCCGTAGTTATGATTAGGAAGAGCGTTAATTTAAGGTACTGATATTTTTCCCCTTAGATTTATTTATCTATTTTTGGGGAATTGGTTTTTCGTCCTAGACATTAGTTGGTGAGTCAAGTAGAAATCTGGTTTGTAACGATCATCTGAATTTCTCAGGTTATGTACAGAGGAACAATGGCTGATTAGATCGCCCAGTTAAGACTGGCTCATTTCTGTAAAGAAAATAGATTTTATGGATAAAGGTTTCAGTTTTTCCTCTGGCGAGCGTCTTTCTTTCCGCGAATAGTTAATGAATAGGTTATATTTTAGTAGAAGGTAAGTGTTTCATGAAATCATTACTCGAGTTATTGATTTGTCTGTCTTGTAATAATTCACTTGGTTCTTGAAGTTTCCGTGTGACACTGTTGACAGCATCAGACCCCAAATGTTATGTCATCGATGGTATTACAGCATATTAGAAGAAATAGGCTGTATTAGTGTTATGCTCGTTATTTAGATGTTTTAACAACTCTTTCCAGACTCTGGACTGTTTCCACCAAACCAACATTGCAGCTCTGTAAGAACTCATTTTGATTTTTCTACAGCATGAAGACTATTTCTGTTGCTGACACTGGGAAGAGTTTACTGCAAGAAAAAAAATGCATGAAAACATGACGTAAGCATTGGAATGGTTTTCTGTGAATTGCCTGAAAATAAATTGAATAACAATAGAAAATGCTCCGAAAAAATTGACTTTTGCTCCGTAAGAATCTGAGCATTGGTTTTATATTAAAAAAAAAAAATCAGTAAGGAAAGGGACCTCATAGTAAATTTTTCTTCCCGATAAATAAGATGGCATTGTAATGGTGGTTTTATAATAAGATGGATTTTTTCCATCTCCTAGAAATTACTGTAGTTCCTTGAAAGTTCATGACCTTATATTATCAGTTCTTTATATCCAGCATGTTTTCTTGACTACAGTGCTTTTACTTGAGTTGTACATACCAGAAGAAACAACTGGGAACATAAACTTGTTGGTAAACAATGTTGACATAAATCAGTAATCAAAGTCTGTCAAGTTTAGCCCTTGAAACAAAAAAGAACTTTGAGGCGGATGTCTTGGAGTGGTTTTCCCCTATCACCTCCGAACCTCCAAAAATATTATGGATATGAATTTTGCACCAAGTGGCCTGAACACCTTGGTGGATTTAGCAGGTCAGCTATCACAACCAAATCCACAGAGTCAACAGAACAGGAAGAGAGAGATTGGGATGATTGCGTCAAGTCATAACTTTTGAAGGAACGAAGGTCTTCCAGGAAACAAAAGATAAGTTGTTTCTGATGGTTAGTTATCGCTTTGCGCGAGGAAGAATGGTTCTTCTGAAGTTAACATGGAAATAAGATAGAATGACGGAGCATTGTATACTGGACTAGAGTTGCTAGTTTCTCCCGTCACCTTATAGTGACTGATACATGTTGATTGTGTTTATAATGAGCACAATTTTA
Organism: Macrobrachium rosenbergii; assembly: GCF_040412425.1. Classification (NCBI taxonomy): domain Eukaryota; kingdom Metazoa; phylum Arthropoda; class Malacostraca; order Decapoda; family Palaemonidae; genus Macrobrachium; species Macrobrachium rosenbergii. The sequence goes on along the minus strand of NC_089745.1, from coordinate 63,889,807 downwards.
TATCTTCCTTATTTTTCATCAACATTTTCTAAATTAAAAAAAGGAAAAAGAAAAATTTGATAATTTAGAAGCTAAGGATGGCCTAGCAAAACCGCAATATTATGTAACAGATTCTTCAATATCTTGGAAAAATTTTTGTATATTTCTACAGTCACTAGATTTGCGCGCACGAGTTGATAAGCATTGCACATTAATATAAAGATAAAAATTAGTTCTTACTGGTGTGTTGTAGGTGATTCAAATACTGCGATATCAGAAGGCATCCAGCTTGTGGAGGCCATCAGTTACTAACTGAATAAGGTTGTCGTCCATTATTCAAAGGCATTACTATTTCAGTTTGTAATGTTATGGTTTTGGGAAGACTTGTGTATTTTGTATTTGGCCTTATTTACTCAAGGAATTCAGCTTAACGTTGTCTGGAAAACAGGTTTATTTTTCTGTTCTTATAAAGGGCGCCCTTGATTTTTCAACAATGCCTTTGAATTGTTTATCTAACAGTGTACCCATAACTTCAAAATTGACGTTGGGTCCAGTGGCGAGATGCAGGCTGGGGGCTGTACGACATCAAACCTAAGCTAAGGTAAAAATAAATATACTGTGAAGAAAATGTACGTGGAGTAAAATTATCCAGTGTAAGAAAAAATAATAGACGGCAGAAAGAAACAGTAAAATACAGATGACACTAAGCGATAAGTCAACAATACATTTGTCATTGCCAAATATTTCTCTCTTTTAAAATCTGAGATAGAAGTTATAGACAGAAAAATGTTTTAGTAAATTTAGTTAGTCGTTGATTTAGAAGAAATACTGAAGGATTAAACATATACAACTTTATTTGAAATTCAGCCCTGAAAAGGGAAACGGGAGAGAGAGTGGAAACAAACTTTTGTAACACTTGAGAAGATACCTGAGGAGAGAGAGAAACATTTGTGGATGCATGTATGAATAAACGTACATTCACTTTTGTGTTTATTGATCCACGAGTATATTGCCCATGCCATGAATGAATGAAAGATAATTTGTGTGACTATGCAGTACCACGCTCGGTTTTGTGGCAGAGAGAGAGAGAGAGAGACAGGCTGAATAAAAACTGAGCATTCAGGACAAATAAAATATTTATCATAATTCCTATAAGGGCTAGTGCCCTTGAGTTTTGATAAAAGAAAGAAATAAGAAGGAAAAAAATCAATATATGAAACCAACAATTTTTTTTTCATTCGTGCTCTAAATTATAGTTATTGCCCCATTTTGTACTTATGTTTTGTGCTTTCGATTGTATTGCTCACATTTTCCCAAACATTCTCTGCTTTAGTTTGTGTATTTTAGAGGGATTTAGTACAAATGAAATAGTATTGTACCCCGAACTCTACACAATAAATTTTGCATATTTTCTTGCAACTTAGCTAATTAAAATGAGGTTAAGGAAAGTCAGCCATAACACCGGTTTAAAGAATTTGTTGTCTTATATATAGATTTCTGCAGGGCTTTTAAATAACGTCAGTACGTGAACGTCTGTAGAGACCTTAAAAATCAAAGAATTGGTATGTAACGAACTGTCGTACTCTTTAAACAGATATTTCAACCACCAGGACAGATTTCAAGACATTTTCATTATTTTGTAAGTTTTGACAACTATGGCGCTGGTGCAGTGCATGCTCGATATTTTCTCTCTGGATGCTTTTGCGTCTCAGGTAATTTAGTTTTTCTTTTAACATAATTAATAGCCCTTTGCATTATTCCAATGTCGATGATTCTTAATCAGTAGCAAAGGCGTCATTGATGAGCGATATGAATTATCCTCCAAATATTTTCGACAGATCAGTTTCACTCGGTGATATTTTGAAAGATAGGGATTATATTTCACAAAAATATTCCTTAATATCTGGTCTCATATGGCATTATCCTTTTGAACTGACTTCATAAAATGATAATGCGATATTTATCACTCGTCTCTGAATTGAGGTTAATGCTGTACCGCCGCTGAGGCATGAATTGCGTAACCTTGATGGAAATTTTGACGAATTTCATGGATAATTTTTTCCCTCCAATATTTGAGTCGACGAACGATATAGAGAAGAGGAAAGAGAAACTAAGAAGATATTGGGCACAGCTATTTGAAGGTTAAGAACAAAGAAAGGTGTAGAGGACATTTACAGGATATCAAACTCAAAAAAAAACAAAGGCAAGATCTGGGTCAATCAGCTGTCATCAAAGACAGAGAAGGGAAATCGTGCATGAGGGTGATGACTTAAAACGAAGATGGTCAATTTTGAGGTGGGGAAGGTGGAGATGCAAGTGATGGGGACACAATCTATAGAGGTAAAGAAGTCTCTAAGTAAAATGAAGAATGGCAAATGGCAAAACACCTGGTCCGTCAGAGGTGCAAATCTAAATGTTGAAGGTACTTAGTATAGAGAAAGAATCGATACTGGAACTGTTTAAGCAATTTGGGAAGAGGAAGTGATGCCGAATTACGGGAAATAAAGTCCGATGGTAAATGTATTTGAACAGAAGGGAGATATTAATGAGTGTGGTGATTATAGAGGAGTCGGACTAACAGAACATCTGTTGCAGGTTTTAGAAAGAATGCTTGATGGGAGGGTACCAGCAATTGTGAAAAAGTATACCTTAGTTTAACCAGACCACTGAGCTGATTAACAGCTCTCCTAGGGCTGGCCCCAAGGATTAGATTTATTTTACGTGGCTAAGAACCAATTGGTTACCTAGCAACGGGGCCTACAGCTTACTGTGGAATCCGAACCACATTATAACGAGAAATGAATTTTTATCACCAGAAATAAACTTCTCTAATTCTTCATTGGCTGGTCGGAGAATCGAACGCGGGCCCAGCAGAGTGCCACCGAGAACGATACCAACCTGTCCAAATAGGAACTAGTAATTGTGAAGATTGGTGAATAGCAGTAAGGTACATTTGATGATGTCTTCGTGATAAGACAGTTACAGGAAGAGAGGCTATAAGGCAAACGAAAGTTCTTTAGTGCAATTATAGACTTTGAGATGTCATCCGATAGAATACCAAGGAACTGTCCGAAAATTTAGGTCAGTTGAAGTGATGCAGCAAAGAACAAGGACACCAGTAATAAGAGCCTGTGGCAAAACAGAAATGTTTGAAGTCAGAGTTGGTTTACATTAAGGATCGACATTTAGCCCATTTCTGTTCGTTCTGGTTACGGATGTATTGAGCGAAGGAATTAGGATAAAAATCTGTCGGAATTTATATGCGGATGAGAGTAACAGGAATCTCTTGACTGGGATGATATGAAGGTCAATGTTAGTAAAACTGAGGATATGATGTCCAGTAAGCAGGGATATAGGTTATTTAAACGTGATAAAAGCCTAGATTTGAAACAGAGAGAATTCCAAGCAGTCAAGATCTACTTTAATCCAGAGGGAGGGTGTGAAGCCAAGGTTAAAAGCAAAGATAAAAGTAGCTCTGGTAAAATGGAGTGAAGTGTCAAGGGTGTGTGACAAAAGAATGCTAAATAAACAGGAAATAAAGATCTAAGTTACTATAAGTAAAACAGTGATGATGTATGGTTCAGAAGCATGAGCATTAAGAAGAATAGAATAGAGTGAGGAGCAAAGCAGACATGAGGATGCTGAGGTTGATTTTGGAGATCTCGCTGCATTAGAAGCTGGAAAATGAGAGAGATTAGTAGAAGTGCTAGAGTGATGGATTACAGATATGTTAAGAATGCTGAGATTAAGATGGTTTGGGATTGTGAAAAGGAAGGGCTGAAGAGGACTTGGGTGGAACCTGTTAGGGGTAAAAAGTCGAAAGACAAAGGATTAGAAATCGAGATAAAGTAAGGGAGATCTGGATAAGGAGGCTTTAGCAGAGAAAGATGCTTTAGATAGAAATAGTTGGAGACGACGCATCAAGGCAACCGACCCCTTAGCTTGGGGATGGCGGTGGTGATGATGAAGAAATTTGAGCTATAGTTTGATCCATGTTCATTTATGAAAAGTTAATTTGGCCTCTGTGCTAAACAACTGTATTAATTTTATGACACAAAGTCTCAATATATGTTATAACATCTTATTTGGTAATGCACCAAGGTCAAACAATGAAAAAAATTCATGATGAGACGATTCTTGGTTGTGCTATGAACATGATAGTCAAGAGAATAGTTGTACTGTGATTAGACTCCATTTTTTT
>NC_089745.1:63878127-63880627 GCF_040412425.1 Macrobrachium rosenbergii | reverse complement strand
TCTCTCTCTCTCTCTCAGTTTAGATAGACGCAAGTAAGTAGTTGTATGCAAAATTTGTCAGTGGAAAACGTGTCCAAGTAAATTAACGGAGGTTCAGCTAAAGTTAGTGAATGATGCAAATCATGGAGAATGAAACTATATCCTAGCAAAACTCAAAGTATGATTGTTAGCAGACCCAGGACAGGATATCATTTCATGGACAAAGTTTTGTAGATATGTGAAGTTCATTTAGGATTCCACGCGTCATTCTTGAATGCAAAGTGAGATTTGAAAATATTTGCGGTCTATGTCTTCTTCCTGTGCAAAAAAATTGGCATGTTCAAAAAATTGGCATGTTCAGAAAGTTCCAATATTTTGTGAGACCTGTCAGTCTTTAGAAAGATTTTTACTTCCATGTTCTCTTGCTTTGAGCATTGCTTATCTGTTTGGTCGTCAGCAACTGACTTGTTTTGTAAAATATTGGATAGAAATTGAGTTCTGTTTTAGATTTCTTGATTCAGGTATTAGTATTTTTGGGGTACCGTGGTTCCATTAGTTCTTGTGCATCTACCGTGTAGTTGTTGACATGAATTAATTCTGATGTCGTTGCCTTTTGTTTTGCGAGGATTAGTACCACATAGTTTTCTAGAAGTTTTGTACCAGTTGAGTTTTCTAGAAGTTTTGTACCAGTTGAGTAATGTAGATCTACATTTATATAGTTGAATCTTTGGGGCTTCATAATTGAAACTACTGTAATCGCGAGTACACTTCTACAGAGCAGGTTCACATGAGTCAAATTTCGTGGTTTACTTGTTTTATCTCATTTGTTTTTCTTTGTTATTTCTCGTTTATTGTCCTATACTTCTCTATATCCTTTTTGCATAGTGGACTGCTCTCCCTTTTGAATCCCATAAGCTTTTATTATTCTGCTTTTCCAACAAGGATTGCAGCTTGGTTAATGGTAACGATAATAATACAGTAATAATTCCGAGTCCTTGCTACATTTCCACAGATCTGGTGATTATGACCACTAGATTAGATAAGTACGAATTCGTCTGCCACCATTTGCATGAATAGCAAGTTGACTAAGACACCTCTTAAATGCTTTGCGGGATATTTATTTCGCTATGGCGCATTTCTCTTTATGTCACAGTCATTGGAAATTAGTAGTAATCAGAATTGCAAATTTTTACACATATATCTTTTACGTGTGTATCAGTGTTTGAAATGATTTGTTGAGGTAGTTGTAATACTCTGTAAGTGATAAGATTTTTTTACCATTCGACAGGATACTTTAAGTCCCTTGAGAAATGCAGTGAAGTCAAGAATATTTTTAGTTTTCGTGATGATAAGATTATGATCTTGAAAAGTGAGACATCCCTTCCCTTCCATATAGCAGATATACTGCGTACAGTCACCGAGAATAGCATTGATGATACCTAAATTGGCCTCCTCTTCCTGGTCATCATTACATCATTGTAGTATTAATGACACGGCAGGTTCTTGAAAGTCGTATCTTGGTAATTAACGATTTGAAAGTATAGACCTCTTCATTTGGCTGAATATGTGATAATAGGGCCATAAAAAAAACTCTTCAAAAAGAGACCAAAGTGTTCCAAAATTGTGTCTAATCCATCTGGGAACTAGACTCCACATGCCACTAAGTATGATGCGACCAGAGAGGCGAATGTATCAAATAACAAGGAAGAGGAAGAGTCAGGCTCTCTCTCATCACTGAGCCTATTATGAACGGATTTTTTAATATAGACAAGACTGTTTAAGCATCAACTATTCATGTTTGCTTACTATAACTGCTGACGCCATGGCAAGGTCATGTGATAATCTAGATAAAAATTTTCACGTAAAACGAAATTTTCATTTTAAAAACCATCATTTTTAATTGTAAAAGTTAAGTATATCTTAGTGCTGGCACGAAGGATTAGATTTATTTTACGTGGCTAAGAACCAACTGGTTACCTAGCAACGGGACCTACAGCTTATTGTGGAATCCGAACCACATTATGACGAGAAATTCTTCATTGGCCGGTCGGAGACTCGAACGCTAGGCCAACAGCGTGCTAGCCGAGAGCTCTGCCTACCCCTCCAATTGTAAGATACCGTGCAGAATTAACGGTGCCTTGATCACGGTTCTACAGTAGCATCTTTTTTGTTTAGAGTTGACCTGCTCTTCCATGAGCCATGGTTTATGGAGACGGACCAGAAATCGAACAATGAATTCTTGTATTTCCAAGTAGCCAGTGCACAGTTTGGCGTTTCTTTACTGTAACCTCTCAAAAGATTACGTTGTTTTTCTTAGCTTAAATGTGTCTGATCCTCTCAGTTTCTCTTGTGTACCGTTTCAGGTTTCGGTACCATATGTCTGTTTCTCTGTTAATGTGTTCTATAGATTTTAAAATTTTATATAACCGTTCAGAAGTTAGATTTTATTTGCTGTTTGATCGAATTTGATAGTAAGTTTCAAGATATGTCTTCGCAGTTTATTCCATTTTATGTATTACTG
>NC_089745.1:63863127-63875627 GCF_040412425.1 Macrobrachium rosenbergii | reverse complement strand
ATTTCATTCTCATTCAGCTTTCAGGTTTCACTTCTATGAAAGAAAGTTGGCTCAACGATCCTGTCGTATGTTCTAACGTTAGCTTTCGTGGGACTTCAAATCTTTTTCGTCTTTTTTCACACACGCCGTTGCTCTCCTTCCTTCATCTATTCTGTTACTCGCCTCTCCTCTAATCCTACCATCATCCGTTATTTTACTCCAAAATATCTGTGTGAATAAACTATTTTTATCTTCCAGCACCTTTATTGACATTAATTTCTCCATCTTTCTGAGTTCTTTTTTACCCTGATAACCTTCCTCTTGCTCACACCGACTCTCGACTTTCTCTTCATGCAAACACTCTTCAAGTCGCTGGTCTCTGCAGCTTCCCTTCACTGTGCCCGCTCATTGTTCTAATATCCACAAACATCATAAATTCCACAAAACATTTAAAGTTAATTTTCTTACTATGCAACTTTGTTCCCACATCAAATTTTGATGTCTTTTTGCTTACTCCATCTGTAAAGATATCAAACAGCCTTGCAGGCCTAACACCCTTAGATTCACTTTACACCAAATCATTCTCTCTCCCATCTACATATTCTAAAACACACTTCACTTTCATTATGAGTAAACATTCATTTTCTTTCAACAACTATCTTCTTATTTTTTTACTTCCTCATCACATTTTGCATTACCTCTCTTATTGAGTCTGTCATAAGATTTTCCAGGTCTCGTTACCACGTATAGCTTGATTTTCAGACCTCTCTCATAACTGTTTCATATCAAACACTTGATCCATATGACTTATGCCATGTTTAAACATATGTTGCTGTCCCCTATCAATACTCATGTGATCGTTTTGGTTTCTGTCAAAATCCTACCATTCACACTTCCAGGCGTACTAAGTGTTATTATGGCTCTACAATTCTTAGTGTTCTTTATCATCTTTATCTTTATTCAAAGGAACAATTCTCCTTATCTCCTGTTGAGCCTTCCCCTTATCCAGACATACCTCATGCACCATAGTTGGCCATCAGGTAACACTTTTACCACTGCATATCAGTATGTCACTTGTAATTCCATTAGTTCAGCCTCTTAATTGCATTCCTTATATCCTCAAAAATTACTTCCATAAGCCTCCTCTTTTCAGTTTCATTAGTGCTGAATGGCCTGAAGTGCCCAGATTTCACAAAATCATATCAAACTTTTCATAATCATTCTCAAGCTTACCCTAACTCATACTACTCTTGCGTAATTCATCTCTAGTCGGTATCCTGTACAGTCACCAAATCTTCAGAATGCTACATTGACCCAGAACTGAATTCCCTTTAGATCACTTCTATGCATTTACCTCTTTTATTCCGAGATCCATTCGCTCATTGACTTTTCTCTCTGCAGTAACTTGTAGAACAACTTGTCCTCTGTAAGTTTTCCGCTCACATTTGCTTATCGTTTTTCATTACTTGCTTTTTTGTTCTCTCAATATTTTTTCTGACTGGCATATTCATCATCCATTATAGTTGTGCATGATCATTTCTTGTGCCATGCTTTTACATCTTAAATAATATCATTTCCTTTAACCACCAACTGTTTTATGTATATATGTACATCTATATATATGTGTGTATACATATATATGTAATTATATATACATATATATGTGTGTGTATACATATATATGTATATATATATATATATATGTGTGTTTGTATGTGTTTGTGCGTGTTTGTGTATGCATTTGTATGTGTATGTTTAAATGCATATATGGAAAATGTTTGTGTATCACTTGCTTCGATTGATTAGTGGTTTTACCTAATTCAACGTTTTCTGCAAAAATTAACACCATTAAATGCGTAGTTATATGAAGATGGTGCGTATCTATCTTTGCTACACGTGTTCACCTGTCAAACCATTGGTTTGTGGATCTTGAAATTTGAGGAATACATTGTATTTGAAAATTACATACCTTGCCGTTACAGACGAGGTATAGGCCAATATTGTTTTGAGACATGAAATATGACGTAAACTAGTCACCAAATGCTTTTAGACCTACAACCATTCAGTTTAAACCATTTAGATATATTTTAATACTTATAAGAATAAAACAAATATGTTTTCAGGTTATGAAATATGACATGCTTTTGCAACTCCGGAATGGCAAAGGTCACACTGTATTTGCTCGCCATGCGAATGGCTATCTCTTTTTGTTTGAACTTGTCCATTCAGAGAGAAAATGGAGCATATTTCATTACATGCGACCTTTCAGTTTTAAGGAAAACTGATTCCATCAGTCGATTTTGTAATAGTCTTTCCATTTGGTTATCAGGTTTCGCTTTTAGAAGAAGAATCGGAAGAGGAACCTTTTTGATAGATAGTTTTTTAAGTATAGGTGACTCTTGTATTCATGCCACAATTTTTCGGGGGTTGGGAGGTGGGGACATTCCATGCGGTGTGCAATCGATACAAGTGACTGATTCCTCATAGGAAATAAATGTTACGCCAGGTGGTGGGATGAGAGTGAAGTAAAGGAAACAGCAATATCTCTGCCAGAGGTTTAGAAGCCAAGAGAGCCTTCTTTTGTGTAGGTTGATGCTGCACCTAACATTTAGAAGTTTCTGCTTAAGGAGTTCATCCTCGTTTGAGTAGTTTTGTGCATGTCCTTTCATACACCCTGGAGCCACCCATTGTTAGGGGAAATAGTTGTGCTTATCTCTCTCTCTCTCTCTTTCTCTCTCTCTCTCTCTCGATAAAAGTCATAATATGGCTGCGTGCGACAAACGCACTGTACACGGTCAACATGGCAGAGGTGGGTGGATATCGTCTCTAAATACAAACACCTGAGTTCGACGGGGATTTGTAGGCTCTCTCTCTCTCTCTCTCTCTCTCTCTCTCTCTCTCTCTCTCTCTCTCTCTCTATATATATATATATATATATATATATATATATATATATATATATATATATATATATATATATATATATATATATATATATATATATATATATATTGTTTATATATATATACCTCTTAACTTCTCGAGTTTGAACGTACACACAAGCGGGAAGTGAACGTAGACGCCGGCGCCTTCAGCGGCAGATTCGCAGCCCTTTAATAGCTTGGCATTCTCACGAAACGTTTGTGTGCCGGTTCGAATCCAAGCACGGAAGGTGACAATTTCTTCATGCATTCACCGCTCAAATAAGGATAAGCATGTCAAATAAGGGGTGCGAATGTCAAGAGGTTGACATGTCGGCATGGCTATCAAAAATACATACATACATATATATATATATAAGCGAATCCCACAGGAAGTCACGTGCATCTACTGTGATTTTTTAAACACACACACACACACACATACATATATATATATATATATATATATATATATATATATATATATATATATATATATATATATATATATAGAGTTAATCATTAGATTATATATATATATATATATATATATATATATATATGGTAGATTAATCATTAGATTATATATATATATATATATATATATATATATATATATATATGTAGAGAGAGAGAGAGAGAGAGAGAGAGAGAGAGAGAGAGAGAGAGTCTCAAACACCCAGCAGCAGTGGAACAGCTGGAAAAATTGAGAACAACATTAACAGATAAGGAGTGACATGGAGTCATTTTTCCTGGTGTCAGATTAGCGTTTGAGATCCGTGCTGTTAATCCCTCGTGCGATTATGTCGTAAAGCTTTGAGTTCTTTCATATGCGGTAATGATTTGTTGATATGGAATCATTTATTTCTTCTTAGAAGTCGATAAAGGCAATTTTCCTGCTGTGTACTGAATAGGATTTTTTTCCCGGGGTGGGGGGGAATTGTTCAGCTTCTAATGCGTAGCATTTATGGTATGTTAAAAAGAAGAATTACATACAATGTAGTATAACATCTCTAACACTACAGAGGCAAAACTGTGTTGAAAGTACAAAATCAATGAAATAATGGGCAATATGGCCATGTTCTATTGGGAAGCATATACGCTACTTTGATAAATTAGGGAAATGGAAAACTTGCTACAGCCAGATAGGAAAGCAGTTCTTAAATGATTAAGAAATAAGGTGAAAATCATGAATCCAACAATCCAAAGGTAAGCTACGATTATATATAGTCTGAAAAGGAATCATTACTTTGATGTAATGTACAGATTGATTAATCATCAAGAATACGGTTCCAAAGCAAATCCTAGATTTGATACTTTCTCATAAATACCCAGAAGTCTCTTTTTTTTTTATTCAAGCTCACGACGGTCTTGAGGTAATGCCTGTGACAACTGCATGTTACACATTTCTATTTTGTGAATGTGTGTGTGTGTGTATATATGTATATATATATATATATATATATATATATATATATATATATATATATATATATATATATAAAATAACCTCTCCCTATAAAAGCGCAATGAAAAGCAATGATGCACGCTAACACAATTTACATATTTTATTAAGATAAAGGTAGGCACGTGAACAACACCACTGACTAACAAAGACAGGTTATGGGAAAACATTGCCCCTTCCTGGAAGAATCTCTCCTTCTTCACCCCTTAAAAATAATCTCTTAATTTTCCTCCTTGACCTAGTGACTGCTCGAGCCTCTCTTTCAAGTACTGCCTTCCAAGGAGCCAAATCCCAGCCGGAGACATAGATAAGCCGGTGAAGGGGATTAATTCCAAAAGAGAAAGTGCCTGGGCTTTAACAACAGAATCACCACGTGGCCAGGGCACATGGCATGGCATATTGCATGACGAAAGCATAGAAAACGCAGGAAATGGACCTCGAGGCACTCAGGCACTGCCACCTAGGAGGAGAGGAATCATAATCCGCCGAGGTTTTAAAAGACAATACCCAGGCAGCACTTGTCTGAAACACCCAGCCCTGGACCCGGATACTTGTCCCTTGCCTCATCCACTCCATCAGAGCCCTGAATTTCTCCTTGTGGCTGCTTTGAGCCTGAGTCTTCCTTTGTGATGACGCCCCTAATTTATGCCCTCCCTGCTGGCTCTGAAGACAAGGTCTTTTGTCTCCTACAGAAAGTTAATGTACCCAAAGTGAGGTTTTGAATTAGTCACAACCCTACTATTCTTTTACTGAATGTATTTTCCTTTCTAAAGTGTGCTTTTCATGAGATCTGATTTGTTTAGTACAGTGAGTAAATTATTCCAGTCCAAGTTCATTCCAGTGCCTAGAATAGAGTTACTTTGCACCTTATGTGCAACCCCCTCAATTCTGTCATTCGCTACTTAAATCTGTGTAAGTAACCGATGCATTTTCACTTGCAAACGGAGTTGCTAGCTGTGGAATCATCTGTTCACCCCTGTGCTTGTGCCGTGGTTACAACCACTGCCCCTTACCCAATGGTGTCCTACGAAGTGGATTTTTCCCCTGTTTATATTATTGTATAAATTACTGAATCTATTCTCCCCTGTCTGGTTTTGCGAATTCCCCATTCTTCTGATTTAATTTGTTAATATAAATACAAGTGATTTTAAGTGAACTCCAAGTGTTTATCTGAACTCTCCCCATTGAAGTAAAGCCTTCAGCTTAACCTTTTCTTTATGTTGTGTACCTGAGTCTACACCTGCGGTCAGAATTGAACCCAAGTGGTAAGTATCCTATTCTTCCCCAGGTAAATTCTAACGATATATATATATATATATATATATATATATATATATATATATATATATATATATATATATATATATATATATATATATATATATATACATATATATATATACATATATATATATATATATATATATATATATATATATATATATATATATATATATATATATATTTATATAAATATATGTGTGTGTTTTATGTGGTTTGTGTGTGTGTGTGTGTGTGTGTGTGTGTGTACGCGTTAGTGTGTAATCGCGCAAGAAAGAACTTATTTACCCTCCGAATAAAAGGCCATCAAGAGAGTATCTCAAACTGGAAATTTTCATTCTTCGCTCATTAAGACATTTGGACTAAAAGCAAGACTGAGTATTTTGATGAAGGCAAACTTTGAATAAAACATGGTCATTTAGATTTTCTCTGTGAAAGAAGCAAGATTATTTAGACAGTCTCAGATAATATTTATATGTCAAATGCCTAACCTTGAACTGTTAGTATTGGTTTTCTTTGTTTTTGTTAGTGTCCAATCTGTTTCCGACTATTTTCAATAACGCAGTGCCAATGTCTGTATTGATGAACACCATTTTAACTGAATTTCAAGGTTTCATCGATGCAGTTTTACGTGAATATTTATTTGTTGCTGCTGTTTCTTAACGGAACTGTTAACGAATACTTAATAATTCATGATTAATATTGTTGTACTTTTTTAATTCTCTGGAGTCAAATTTGACTACCAGAATTTTGTTTCACTACTGTTGGTCATTGATGAATTTAGTTTGAATGATATAAACTTTATTGCAAAATGTACGAAGTATTACATACAAGGACTCGATGCAAATATAATAATATTATCACGTTCATTTCTTCAGAAGTCGCTTCCATTTCTCTTTAATCATTAATTTGATCACATGGCACATAGCACCCGACAAAAAGAAATGTCCATCATCATTGAAAGACTGCACAGAGGTGAATGTTTTACTTTTCTCCTTTTTACCTTTTTTTCCATAAAATGTGTTATATGAAAATGTAGTGTTAAAGTTTGTGACATCCGGATATATTGGGATTCTTTATGTGAAGAAAATTGCAGTGGCCAAGTATATATCTTAAATCCATTTCTGGCGGTCCTCCGCTGGCGAAGTGTCAATAGATTTGTCATTTTAGGTGATAACTCTGTGGCCTCTCGAGTCCTCGATTTTCCCACAATACTGTTGGGAAGATGAGGCTGAGTTTTGGACAGATAATAGATCGTAGCAGTGTGCAGAGGCTTTCGAAACGCGAAATAGACCTTTGTAAAGAGTATCTATCTATCCTTGAAACATAAGTGGCAGCGTCTTTAGTGCAAGGAGGAGGGTGTAAGACTAAGGTAAAGTGTTGCCTTCATATGCTCTTTTATCGGCAGTTTTGTTTCAAGCCTTAGAATACGAATACACAGGGGATGACTGCATAATAAGCATCAGAACTTATATAGGGGAAAGCCTCGATATAGAAAGCAGAAGTTTGTCAAAATGGCCGTCATGTAAACGCAGCCTTGTCAGACTGGAGGGACAATGCTCACATCTTGGTTAAACCAGTTCTTTCTCGCAGTTATGATAAACCTAAAACGATTGAGAGGAAAAGCAAGATGATACTGTGACAAGATATAGTTAGATCTAGAGAGAGAGAGAGAGAGAGAGATTGGTGCTTAAAGTATGGGAGTAACCAGAACTCTCAGAAGAGGAAGGTTACTTTGAAGCTGCCGTCAGGTGCTAGTGAAATGGAACATAGGGCGCTTCTTATGTAGGGAATGTAGACGTAATGCAGGGTTTTAATTTTAAGTTTAATGTGCACAGTGTTATGCATTTGAACGGGTGCCTTAGCGTAGTTATTGAAATGTAAATGATATATTTATTATTGACACATATTTTTCGTTTTCTGTAAAAGAAAACTATTGTGCCGGCTTTGTCTGTCCGTCCGCACTTTATTCTGTCCGCACTTTTTCTGTCTGCCCTCAGATCTTAAAAACTACTGAGGCTAGAGGGCTGAAAATTGGTATGTTGATCATCCACCTTCCAATCATCAAACATACCAAATTGCAGCCCTCCAGCCTCAGTAGTTTTTATTTGATTTAAGGTTAAAGGCATCAATATAAGATAGGCCACCAGCATTACACCGAGACCACCGAAAGATAGATCTATTTTCGGTGACTTTAATTATACGCTGTAGCGACTGTACAGAAAACTCGATTGAGCCGAAGAAACTTCGGCGCATTTTTTAGCTTTTATTTTTTATGAATGTTTTATTTTTTATTTATTTATTTATTTATTTACTGTCGTTATGAGGATTTTAGAGCTGCACATTCATCAGAATATAAACGTGTTAAGAAATCTATCACATCTTTTGTATGCACTAGATATGTACAGTATTAGTTTTCCATGCTGACCAGATTTAGAACAAAATATAGAAACTTTCAGACAGAAATGGTGAAGAAAATAAAATCGTGTTTTGCCGTCACACAGTTAATCATTGCATATATTTATTTCTATTGAGTTCAGGCTTAGGTAGTCATTTAAAATAAAATTTGGAACCAAGTTTTTATGATTTTAAATTGTTTTAATAGCTAACATTATACATTTATAATGGACTGGGAACGTATAATGAAGAAAAAAGAAATTATCTGATATGCTGTTATGTGATAATTGAGATTACGAACCGATATGCGGGAAATTGATAAGGAAGTCAACAAAAAGTGATGGAGAAAAAGAACGTAAGCAATAAGCATAGAAGGGAGAAGGTGAGCAAAACCTTTAAGGAGTATAAATTGATCTACAGGGAAATAAATTCAGAGAGAAAGGATAATTCACAAATGGATCTCAAAGTAAAAGATGCAAATGGAGAGATGGTGTCTAAAGTGACTGTAGTCTTGAGTCGATTTACTGGTTTTTTTGAAGGCCTGATACTTTTGGAAGATGGAAGAGAGGCAGGACTGAATGACACAAGAGTCGAAGAGTGGTGGATGTTTAACAGTACTAATGGAAGTGACTGTTGAGGATGTAAAAAGGGTAATTGAGAGGTTTAAGAATGGAAACACAGCAGGAGTTTGTGGGTTTACAAGTGAGGTAATGCAGCATGGTGAGTGGCGAAAGCGGGATTGACTGGATGACCAGGGTTTGTAAGGTCTGTCTTGATGAGGGAAAGGTTCCAAAGAAATGTTTGGAAGTAATAGTTACTTCATTATTTTGATGTAAAAGTAAGAAAGGTACCTATAAGTATGATAGGGGCATGACATTAATTAGTGCACCATGAATGTGTATAGTAAGATTGTTCCTTTTTCAAAAAGGAAAACAAATGGCTGATTAGGAAGAACGTTGTACTTTAGACAGCGAGGAGAGTGTGCAAATCAAGTGTTATGAAACGGTTACGTGAAAATGGTTGAAATAAGGGCAAAATATATGTTATTCATGAAGTTTTGAGGATGTGTGGTATAAAAAAATAGGTTATAGAAAGCCATTAAAATTAACATGATTAAAGAACTGTGTTGTATGCCCCCATGGCTGTTTAGTAAATTTATGACTGACTGGAGTAAAGTGAGAAATCATAGAAATTAAATTGGATCTAGGTGCAAAGTCGTGGAATGAGAAAATAGCCTTAGATTGAGTGTGGAACGGTTTAAATGCCGATATTTAAGTATGATGCAGTATAGGTGGGGGTAGGTGAACAAAAACTGCAGAAGCTAGTGACTTTGGCGAAAGTCTTTGCAAGTGGAGAAAGTTGAAAGTCAGTGTGAGAAAGAGTAAGATAATGAAGGCAAATAGAATCCAGGAAGATGGAGCAATAAATGATAAAATGGATGGTAAATGAATGGAAACCCGGTGGATTCGAGTTGCTTGAAACAAATATAACAAATGATGGTAGATGAGAGACGTGAGTTCTCAGAACAGGTGGGTAAGGGGGTATCAGGGTGTGTGCAAAGACTGGGAAGTCTTGGATGTGACTGTTGAGCTGATTCCCTTATATATAAATGTAGTGAAGTGTAGATATTGAATGCAAAGGAAAGAAATCAGTTGTAACTGAGCTGCTTGCCTAATGTTTGGGGCATACAAAGAATTCAGAGTGCAAGAAGTAAGGAGATACGTTGATGAAGTAGCGAAAAAGTCAGCATAAGTGAAAGGGTAGATCACAGTTTAGAGACAGTTTGGTCCTGTGGAAAGCATGAGGACGATAGGTCGATGAAAAGAGGGCATGATTCGAAAGTGTTTGGGGCTGGAGGAGAAAGACCTAGTAAGTGCGGGATCGATTTACAGAAAGAGGCACTGAAACGGAACGGAGGGGCCTTAAATATACAGGCAGCCCGAAAATGTGTGCCGAATAAGGGTGAGTGGCTCAGTGCAGGAAGGGGATTCAACGTCCTGCTGAAGAGCCTCCTCTAAAGGCGTGCGATGAGGCTGATGGGGAATTTCTTGCACATTTCATTCATCCACTTAAGTTTAAATGCGGAAGTAAGTGTTGCGTTGTTTTATTTTATTTGGAGCAACGCTATGCTATGGGCAACAGGATGACGTCGAGCTAAAGAGTCAAATTTAATGTTTCCTTCATCCCCACTTAACTATCGCGGGAAGCGGAGTCTCCTTCGTTTTTTTTTTTTTTATTCCTGTATTACCAATAAAGTTTTTGCTGCCACATACAGGGAGTAAACAGGCTGAAGGTCGTCCATGTTTGTAAAGGAACGTAATTATGCATAAAATAATAATTTTATTGATTTCATTCTCATTAGCAACTATGGTTTCATTTATAATTGGCTTTAATTATAACGACTTTTACTTGTCTTTCATAACGATTAGGTCATTATAAGTGAGAGGTACGGGAGGAGGACGCTTGCTATTCCTGTAACTTAACGATAGAGGCTTAGAGATATGTTAATTACATTTTACGTTATAAATAACAGTTCTTCCCATTTTGGATGCTCATGATTAAAAGATCACTCTCAGATGAGAGTAGGACAGAGATTTTTCACCGTTCGGCTTCTGAATGGATTCATTAGAATACATCATGTTTCATAGCGTTACAGTGTTGATACTCCTTTTGTTAAATATGGATTTCATACAAACGCCATGAAGGAAAGAATTGTCAAAAGCTGGGGTTTGAGGGGTGAGGGAGAGGGGGACGGGGTTGGAGGTAGCATGACTCTACTTTTTACAGATGATTTTGTGAATAAAGCCAAATTTTTTCGCGTCGCTGGACTTGCCAAAAATCAGATTTACGTGAAGCTTTTATAAAGGATTGTTAAGCCGTTCAGATATCATCCGTTTTTCTTTGCGTATATATGGTGTTGCAAGAGTATGTCATTCATATTTTTTCCAGGCAAAACAAAGCGTTTTTATGGTTTATCAGAAAGCCAAATTGAAAAAGGGCTTATCTCATATGTGTACGAGGTTGTGCATAGTGAAACTAAAGAGGTAGGGGTTTCCGATTGAAACAGATAACCCTCCAACCCCCATCCCCGCCTTCCCTCGCTCCAAATTCATAGATACCAAATGAAATTTGTTGCTCTCCAGCTCATAGGTCTTTGAAGCCCTCGCTTTTTATCATGGTGATCGGAGAATGTTGTGTGTATTTCTTGTGGCAAAGACTCAATATGCACAAGTTCTTTTTACAGACCCATCATCAATATTTATTTCAGATTTAACAAGTCAGGCGTTTTGAAAAATACTACTTTATCAGTTGGCCTTAATTGTGGAAAAAGATTTACTTTATTCAGAGTTGTTTATGATTGTTGTTGTTGATTTTGTTGCGTGGAAGCAATTTATCCACGAAGTTATGTCAAAGCATACCATCATTTCCTGCCTCAAGGAAGCAAAGAAATTCACTGTTAGAAGGAGATTTCATTATTTATTCTGTTTTTGTTCTATGCGAAAATGTACCAGATCAGTTGTGCCCTCTTGTCTTCTACCTACTTGTACCATCACTGCAGTTAAATGTCACTTGGTGAAGCTCTGAAGTTTATCTTGCTTTATTTTATTAGTCAGGCTTATTCTCATAACCCTGACTGATTAATGGGTGATTCTATGTATATAACTAGAAAGGGCTGTTGATGCTCAGATAATTCTGTGCAAGTTTTTGGTAGTTGGGACTTTAATTTTTTCATAACATATATTTTATGTTTGATTTCTAATCATTATAAACTCAAATTATTTTTCATAACATATATTTTATGTTTGATTTCTAATCATTATAAACTCAAATTATGATGGACGCAAAATAATTTTGCGATAAAACTTGACAAGATTCTCCTATTTAACTGCAGTGATGGTACAAGTAGGTAGAAGACCTAAGTTAACTTATCCCTACGTTACATTGGGGTAGTTTACTTACTAAATTTCTCATTACTTCTATCGTAAAAACCACATCTCTATATATAAAATGTATGTATATGTGTGTGCATATGCTTCAGCATAACTCTGAAAAGCAACGAGCAATTTCAGCCAAACTTGGTATACATATGACTTAGTATCTGGGAAAGAATGTCGTCGGGGGTAAGACATCACTGGCTCCAAAGGGGGTGGGGATGGGAGGGGGTGACATGTAAAAATAATCGAAAACGACAGCTGTTAATGCCTTATCCATAGTTTTCGAAGTCGCTGAGATGAATAGTGACACTTCCGATGCCCTTTAAGTCTAAGTTCAGCCCTGATAGGAAAGGAGGGTGAGAAGGGGTGGGAAGGGGTGACATGCAAAAATAACCAGAAACAACAGATATGAGTCCCTAATCCATAGTTTTTGAGGTCAATGAGATGAATAGTGACATTCCTGATGCCCTTTAAGTCCAAGTTCATCACCAATAGGAAGGGGGATTGAGAAGGGGTGGGAAG
>NC_089745.1:63830627-63858127 GCF_040412425.1 Macrobrachium rosenbergii | reverse complement strand
ATACATTTACCTTCCATTCCTGTAAATTTTTAAAACAGAATTTTCAGTCATTATCTTCCAGGTAGTCAGTAGGCTACCAAGCAATGTGAAAAGAAACTTATTTTCCGTATGCAGTGAAGTGTTTTGCCAGTTCGCATGATAATTAATTCCAATTGTCAACTGATGGAGTGTCCAAATTTATTTTTCGATTATTCCAGACCTCATTTAAACCAGCTTTATAATGAAATACGTCATGTTAACGTCACAAAGCAGTTGCTATAGCAAATTCCAAAGGTAAAAACGAAGAAAAAACTAACGAACTAATGAGGAAATTCTCATTGTCGGGCTACCATAGCCTGAGGATTTGCATAGGGAGGAGTTTAATGATGTCACCTGAAAACTTGGAGCTTTCCATCCAAGCTACTCGTGACTCCCAGAACGTTACTGAAGAAGAGGTGGATTAAAAACGAATATTTCATTTGTTTTGACTGTTTGTATGTAATTGTAAGGTCTGACTGGTGTGGTGGTAGAAGTTATATTTTGAATTACATTGCTTTATGACTGAAAGAAAGTAATTCTAATGCAGTCAAACATCTGTTTAATTTTTTGGATGTACTAAACTGATTATAAGGTTTGCAGTGGGAGGAGTTTAATGAAATCACACGTCTGACAGCACCTGGAAAAAAAGGTGGAACTTCAGGTGAAAAATGAGAATAAACCCGGAAAACTTAAGGAAAAATGTGACGTCAAAACGAAAATTTCATTTGTTTTGTCTGTGTTTGTATGTCTGTCAAGGGGTAGGGGTTTGATTTTGAGTTATAAACCTTTCTGGGGTGACATAGAGACCGTGTGCAAAATTTTGTCTGGGTCTGTCAAGGGTTTGGATTTCTACTGTGGACAAACAAATATACAAACATTCGCTTTTATATATATATATATATATATATATATATATATATATATATATATATATATATATATATATATATATATATATACACACACACACACAGTATATACACACACTAAATGTATAACAATTTAAGTGTATCGATGAGAAAAAAATTATTGATAGCCCACTTTTACGTACAAGTCATAATTCCTTATTTTTTTTTTTTTTTCGAAGATCAATGTACCCATATTTTGTGCAGTTATAAATAGTTGAACAAAATGATGATGTTAGGTTCAACCTTACAAATGTTGCTCATGCAGTTCCTGTATCCTTTATGTTTACTCGATTTATTACGTTACTTGTATGGTTTCCTTCGGGATTCTTCTTGTTTTTACTTGTTTATGTTTTCTAGACTTAAAGAAACCACATCCTTATGATATATGTATTGACATGAACAAAAATTAATGTGCGTTAGCTATATTACAGCGTCGGCAATGATCAGAATAATGTTCTGATGTGCCTTAGTATAAAAGAGTAGCTGCATTTGTATGGAAAGACGTATCTGACTATATCACCTTGTCGAGTCTAGTGAATGTTCATTTATTTATTTAATGTAAAGTTTTATTGCATGATAAAGTTTAATAAATACTATTTGTGTCTTTAATGATTATGAAAGTTTTCATGATGATGTCGTTTCACTATTTTAAACTTCTTTAACATCGTCTTGTATTCGTCCCGAAAAATCATATTGTAACTTTATAAACTTCTTGACTGTTCCCGTTTCTAAATTCAGTACTTTTTCTTCAAACCGTGCTTCTCTTGTTTACACAATACTTTTTCATGTAAACTCGGCTGCCCTGTTTTTCCTGTGTACCAGTTGAAGAACTGGGTTTTTTATGGCTCTCGTTGTTATGCTTTAGGTAATAGTGATTAATGGAAATATTATAATGATGATTGAGGAATGAGATAAAGATTATTTTAATCGTAGTTCATGGGATTTGATCACTTGGTCAGAGTTAAGCCTTTGTTGAGGTGTGTTTT
Organism: Macrobrachium rosenbergii; assembly: GCF_040412425.1. NCBI lineage: Eukaryota > Metazoa > Arthropoda > Malacostraca > Decapoda > Palaemonidae > Macrobrachium > Macrobrachium rosenbergii. The sequence goes on along the minus strand of NC_089745.1, from coordinate 63,856,215 downwards.
TATACAGCAATCAATTTTTTGGCTGCTTGAACTAATTTGCCCAAAATGTAATGTGTAACTACTGTATATTGAATATTTAAAGGCGAAAAATTAAGACTGCTACTAAAGAGTTCCTTCTCACTAACGAATAGAGAAAAGATCTGATTATAACACCTGTTGCTAGAGTGTGGCCTTTGTTTAGATGGCTTGGTGATAAAGAGGAAAGACAATTAGGCTGACTAATAGTATTTGACGTACTTTTGAATAGGCTGTGTTAGATAGAGAACTCTTTTAATTCTGTTGGAGACTAGGAAGAATGGTGAAGGATGCTGAGATTGAATGCTGTAAAGATGATGTAATTAATGGTTATCATGAACAGTAGTTCAAACTGCCCTCTGAGTATTTTTGTCTTTGCTCGGATGGCACTGTAAACTCCATTAGCATGTTCAGAAAAATGAAATGTGTTATATATAAGTTAATAAACGTCGGACTCCAGTTCACCGGGGGCGGGGGGGAAAATGTAAACTATTCCCGAATTAGAACAAAATATGCGTTTGCGAAAAAAAAACACCTTAGGTAGGCCTAAGCAGGAAAAAGGCCTAACTTACCAAGATAAACTTTTATTCCGTCCAGTCAAATGATGTTAAGACAATATTTGAAAGATATTGCGAGCATTTATGTTGGAATATGGTGCAGTCAGGCTACTGAGTGCTCTTTTTTCACATAATTCTGACATACATTACTGCGCTTGTACCGGAGTGTATATTATAAAGGATGGTTGGAGTTACATGAACACTTCATTGGTAGCATCAGGTCATCATTCTCATTCTGTTGTGTATGTCCTCTGAAACCTGTATCAAGTGTAGGCTAGCTTGTGTCTCAGTTTTTTGTCTCGATTAAAAACTTGAGTTGCTTGTCAGCCTAATGAAATCCTTTTTTATATAGTAGCTTAGTTGTTATTTTCTTAAAGCTCTGCTTCACTTCACTGTGAAAATTAACATTTGTCATTGAAGGGCTTCATCTGTCTTGGTTCAGTGTTCTGAGGCTCTTTTTCCTGAAGACTACGTCTATCAGTACTGGTAGTATATAGCGAGCCTTTACTTCTAATCTTTGGCAAATTCTGTAGTCTAAAGCTAGTTCTGCAAACTTGGCGATGCTCTTGCTGTCTAGGAGATCAATTTTAACATAAGAATTTGCCGTTACCACTTTTTTTGCTGTTCAGCATACCTTCCTGCAGTCGTTTTTGAAGAGCAATTTCAACTTTGAGGTGTCTGTTTTAGATGAACATTTCGCATTTACCCTCTCGTCATTTCAGCTCACACCAAATGTAGTCCGAAAGTGTTCTTTATTTTCCCCACACCGCTCTCACATTCTCTTTCAAACACTCAACAGAATTCTCTTTATTCTTTTCATTTTTATTTTTGTACATCTGACCGTAAAAAATTAGTCTCAGGTTCTCATAATATTACTTTTCGGGACCATTAAAGCATTATTTAGATTATTTAACTACGAACATATACATATCCTTCCCAGCCCTTATTCAGAATCTGTTTTTAATTTGAGTTGTGTAGGTTATCGAAGTTCAGTATCAGCATCTTAATTTCGTCGTAGAGTTAATAATTTATTGAAGCATTGAGAATAATCACAATTTTTCCCTTTCTGAGCGCTGCTTAGATTTTTAAAATATTATTGCGTACAGCATCCACTTTCATCTCCACCTCACTAACTGAAGCCCGGTTTAAGTAATGAACCCATATCCAAGAGTTGACGCCTTTGGCTGCTTTCTTTGGCAAGGTAATCATTCTTCTTTCTGTTTTGTGTACACTTTCTTTCACCAGATATTAATCATGCCGGTACAGTCATTTCTCAGTGCTTCTAAGATGATAATAATAGTTATAATAAACTTGTCAGGATCTGCACCGCAACTTTTACGTGCAACCGCATCAGTCCATCTCATCCCGCGACGTCTTTCGTGAATTCTAGATATAATTGCCGCAAGCATTCCCAACTGTCACAAGTTTTAAGCTTTACAATTTTGTGTGCGTGTGTGTGTCTATGATTCCAAGGATTTATTACTGTAGAAGTGAATCAGTTTCTTTTTCAGTTGTCTCTAACTGGCAATATTATATATATATATATATATATATATATATATATATATATATATATATATATATATATATATATATATATATATATATATATATATATATATATATATATACGTACACACACATCTAGGTTTTCATTATTCAAAGTAATGATAACTGACAAATGTTTATTATGTACAGAAATAGTTGCGCGTGAGCAAGATTTAGTGTATGTGCAACAGAACCAGTGTGAGACAAGGCAGAGCAATGCCCGACATAAATCAAGCTGCAGAAGGCCTTTTAAGTATGTGAAACTAGTACACGCTACGGTGTCAAAGAGGTAAGTGACTAGCCGTAAAGATCCTCTAGGTCACATGACAGGTTACCCTTCTGCATATTTGGTTGCCGTAAAACTTGCGGTTTTTGCTTTTAAGTACGTCTTTATCGTCCTTCTGCCATTTTTTCTGAGTTATGGTCCGTCGTCTTTGTTTTTTTTTTTTTTATGAGAGAGGGCTGGACACCAACATGGTCTAGTTTGGTCTCATACTGGTCGACGCTCTGAAATTAAATCAAATAAATCTTGTAGGGCGTGGAAATGAACCATAGGCATGGTACAGTATAGTTTAACCTATATGGAATATATTTTTTAACACCAATTTATCTTTCAAACGCATCATTCAGTCTCCTGGCATGAGGTCTGGTCATCAATGACTGAGGTGCTTGAAGTTTGGGGAATGTCAAGCCAACGAGTGATGATGTAAAATTGGAGTGAATTGGTTCGGAGCCGTGATATGACTTTTATAAGGAAAACTTGCATTGGTTTACAGCCACATCTATTTTTCTACGAATCCCTGCGCAATTTTGTGTGTTTGTGCTCTTTGTCTTCTTTTAATGATTATTGGTAAAGAGGATATGTCATTAATTACATATTGTAAATCACCTGTTTATTGATTTATTTTGTTGATTTGTAGTCCGTGATCACTACTTGATAGTGAATTATGAAGATTGCGTCATTCTGCTGTTAACAAGTAATGGACTTTAGAATCCACCTGTTATGCGAAGAGGATTATATTAACTGGCATATCTTCTTTTCTTTGCAGATACCTTCCGAATATTGTTCTCAGTTTCATTTAGATAGGCTTGTTGCTTTCGCTGGTGTAAACAAGACAATGCAAAATTTATGTTATATGTTCCTTATGGATACTTCTCCAGGCTTTCACATAATTTTTTAGAGCATCGGAACTTAATCATTCATGCTAAACTATTGTAGACCATTACATGCCTGGGCCATTATTCTTTCAACTATGGGGTATTCTTATTAACCTGGAACACGAACCGCATTCTGCCAGTTTAACCCATAATTCACCTTAGGATGGAAAATCTCATTCAGGTCCTTAGAATGGGAGAAAAAAAAAACTCTGTATACACAAAGCCACCCCTTTATGCTTTTAAATGGTAAGCACATCACTTTTACGGTAGTCTAAATTCAGACATTACAGGGGAAAATGGAAATATTTGAGGAAATTGAATTCAATAAAAAAAAATATTTAAATAAACCCTCTTACCTTAAAGGGTGTTAAGAATAAAAAAAAATTGGTCTGACAGCTTTGTCTGCTGAAAATTTACTTTGTAATACATCTGGGAATTGACATCACTCCGAGATAATAAAGGCGGTCAAAGCATGTAAACGCTACTGCCGTCAGGACAGGTGAGCTGGATTGCAACAGTAAGAGTGTTTTTCACGATGTCTGAAAATTTTACTTAATGTAACCTCTCCCATACTTACTGTATACCATCTGTATTCGCGACAAGAAAAAAAGATACTGCATAAATAAAAAAAATAAAAAAAGAGGAAACGATATTTGCCACCTAGAACTTTTTGATATCCTACATGAATCAAGCCTGCACTCGTCCATTATTATTATTATTATTATTATTATTATTATTATTATTATTATTATTATTATTATTATTATTATTATTATTATGTAGTTTATCTCTGTTCAAGGCTATATTCAAGTATAGAAAACTCATACAATCAAACGCCAAATTGGCTTTCCGTTTTCAATTTTAGTTTTCTGTAAAAGAAAACTATTGTGCCGGCTTTGTCTGTCCGTCCGCCCTCAGATCTTAAAAATTACTGTGGCTAGAGGGCTGCAAATTGGTTTGTTGATCATCCACCCTCCAACCATCAAACATACCAAATTGTAGCCCTCTAGCCTCTGTAGTTTTTATTTTATTTAAGGTTCAAGTTACCCATAATCGTACTTCTGGCACCGCTGTAGGTACCAACAACACAGGCCACCACCGGACCGCAGCTGAAAGTTTCATGGGCCGCGGTTAAGAGTTTCATGGGCCGTGGCTGAAAGTTTCATACAGTATTATACGCTGTACAGAAAACTCGATTGCGTCTAAGAAGCTTCATCGCATTTTTTACTTGTTTTTTTTTTTGAGCTGTTTCTAAACTCCACATGTCATATTAGGGTAGATTTTGAGAAAAATCCCAAGATAACGTAATCCTAAAACTAGGTAAGAAAGATTTAGCCTGGGATGGTTTATAGAGCATGATAATAATTAGCATGTAGATTACAGGGAGATTAGTTCTACAGTAGGCCTGGAACTTACATTAAAAAGCCACTGGGGAAACAGCCAAATGCTGGAGCCCTCAAGTACGTGAACCTTCAATTAGAAGTTTTTAGCAGTTTTACGATTTTTTAACAATATCTGTCATTTGTGAATTGGGGGTGTTCTCAGAATGGAATTTTTTTTCAACATTAGATACACTGAAGGATAGAAGTTGGCCTGCTGCGTTTGCAGTTAGCATTCATTTCGTTTCAGGATCAAGCAGAGATTTCCACTCGTGGAAAAAATTCTTCAGAATAATATATCAAAGGCACTGAATTTTAATCGACCACCAAAGAAACCTTTTATCAAATGATGAAAAGTACATTTCCTCCACTGAACTGTGTAAATTGTCCAGCATTTTTTAAAACTATTTCTGAATGTTAACATCAATAGGAGACTGTGGAGTTTAGCGCAGTAAAGTAGTTCAGGCTTGTCAAGAATATTCCATCATTACGTACAGTACAGTAACAGTAAAAGTATCTTATTAAATTCAGATACGTTATTTAGTTTCCACTTGTTTTAGATCTATTTGGGTTTTCTTGTCGTATGATAACAGTCGGTATGTGTGTGTAAATGTCTTGTTATGAAAAGGCATATACAAGTTAATATGAATGCACCCTTTGCATTTTATGTGTGCATGTAAAGCAGTCAGCCTTTGTCCTTCAGGTGTATTATGTATGGATTGTTTACAAGTTAATATGAATGCACCCTTTGCATTTTATACCTGTGCATGTATAGCTCTTAAGCAGTCAGCCTCCATTGTCCTTCAGGTGTATTATGTATGTATTTGATTGTTTACGTGTAACTATAAATTATATATATATATATATATATATATATATATATATATATATATATATATATATCCATTATTTAGACATACATATATATATATGTATATATGTTATATATATATAGAGATATACAAATTATGTGTGTGTGTGTGTGTGTGTGCGTGCTTTGGTTTCATTTTATTTGAACAGGACGTTCGTAGAATTAGCCCCGAGGGGAACGGGAGAAAGTAGGACTTTCACTTCGCATTTCGACTTGACAGTCGACGGGACGTCATATTTCTGGTGGTAGTGAAACAAGCAACGTCGCAGCTAATCAATTGCTGGCTGGCGAATTGCTTGTGTTACCTCCACCGCCGGCCCCACTCTGCTGCCAACGCTGCAAAACGCCCCACTCACCACTCCCTCTTTCGCTCGATCCCACTCGCTTCTGTGTCCAATGGAGAATGATTCAGTTCTTCTCTGAATTACCTAATGAGTTCTTTCAGAAATTTCTGCCCTCTGTGGTGCTTCATTTTTAATCTACGTTTTACTTCGTGTGTTATTCCTTTGTTCATAATTCATCGTTACTTGTTTTTTTTTTTTTGCATTGTAATATTTTTTTTCTGTAATAAATCCAACATGAATTTTCGGAGGAAAAGTTTTTGCGCATATTTCAAGACAAACACTACTTTTGTGGCTCCGTTTATTTCTTTTAATTTACCAATAACCTGCCAAAAAGGAACCACAAGAGTGTTTCCAGTTAGCCTGCTGTTTATGATATTAATTTATTTAAAGTCTTTAAAGTTCCTCAGTAAATTATTTAATTTTGCACACACAATCCCTTTTTAATACCATCTGCATTGTAATTTCTTTTTTAAGTATTCAGAATACTTCGATCATTAATCATATGGAGGTATGTCAATCGCTAATTGTTTTGACCGCCCGCTTTTACAACTCAGATATATTTGTTCACTTAAGGCATTTTTCCTCTTAGACCGGGTGGCGCCAGAAGGTATCACCCTTCTGATTCCCAAGAGGTCTTTTCGGATGAGGTATTTAGACTCATGTCCTTTCTTTTAACTCGCACCTAAAACTGGTGCTCATTTACTGCTGGATCGAATGGTTGGGGCAGGCCGGGTTGGAGCTACGGACCAAGCTAACGCAAGTCAGTGCTCTACAACTGAGATAGACACACACACACACACACATATAAATGTATGCATATATAGCCCGCACGTGCGTGTATGCTCATTTACTGCTGGATCGAATGGTTGGGGCAGGCCGGGTTGGAGCCACGGACCAAGCTAACGCAAGTCAGAGCTCTACAACTGAGATAGACACACACACATATATATATAAATATATACATATATAGCCCGCACGTGTGTGTATTTGCCGGGGCAGAATAGTGGTAAAATGGTACTTGACGTCAGAGACAGACAAACGAACAGTTAGCTGAATAGAGAGAGAGAGAGAGAGAGAGAGAGAGAGAGAGAGAGAGAGAGAGAGAGAGAAAGAGAGTTAAACCAGTCGGAAACTGTTTTTCTACCGTAAACGAGTATACCTGTCTGTCTAGCCGTTGGAGGTGGAGTTCTGGATTGTATAGATATGTAAATTACGAGACAAGCTGCGTGATGTTGTTTACAAAGACGTTTGTGTACACTTGTTTTTGTCAACATGCTTTCATCTTTCTTCATTGTCATGTTTATGCGTTAATTCTTTGATCGATTATGTAGCTCACCATGCGGAACTTTCTCAGTAATGTTGCCTTAGATAAGCTTATAAAGCTTGCTGAGGAGATTGCTTCTACGGCTTACCAGAAACTTTTTTTTCTTTTGTTATAACAACATTTAAAACTCGCTCCTGTGTTTTCTCGTTTATATCAGCTTAAAAGCTTGCCGATGCTTTGTCATTTTAACCATATTAGGTTTTCGTCTACTACAGTAGAAGTTTTGAAGTTTTTCTTTTTTAGCAAGATGTTTATTACAATACAAGTTTGGTGGCGCGCGCTACGCTCTCTGGGTCTCGGTACTGCTGACTTCCCTACCCTCCCGATCCTCTACCGGGCCGAACAAACAGGTTTGTAGAAGGAGGGTGGATGTCTCCCCTACCCTCCCGTTCCCGTACCTACCCCTCCCTCACCCGGGGCGGACAAACCCGTTTGCGGGGCTGGGTGGCTGTCAGTCTCTCCTGCTATCACCCGGGGAAGGAGAAACAAGACCCACTCGGATATTATTATTATAGATAATGAACTTGACAGAAATCTGTAAAGAATCACATTTTGTTGCTGAACATAAAAGGAGATAAAAAATGGTATGGAAAAAAGAAGATAAAAGATATTATACGGATACACTTCAGACATGGCTGACTTCATTGTTTGTTAATAAGTATTTTAGTATTAGCCAGAATTCACAGAGATCTACTGCAGCTCTTATAAGTAGCAGACTTTATAGCCTTTTGTGATGTGATACCATTGTTACTTGTGCATTCTATGAAAAGATGTGAAGTAATTTGACAAAAATATAATTTTACTACAAAGGAACTCTCCGGTGACAGGGAAAAATTATGTTAACGTGTTTGAAAGGAGTTTAGGCTAGGAGTATTAGCTTTAACCTGGACATCGCTGGTAACAAGCTGATTTTTGCAGCATAGGTGCAGAATTATGTGTAGAATCACATACTAAAAGTCCCCAGGAATCCCCCTTGTGCAACCTTAGAAATTCAAGATGGCGTCCAAAATGGCCGTCATTTTCCAATTTTTTAGCATAACTTAGCTTGTAGGCAACATACAAACAAAAATTTGGTGTCTATTGCTATATTTTTAAGTAGAAGGAATCTAAAACAATATATAACTACAAGATCAACAACTTATAATTAATATAAAGCAAGATGGCGGCCAAAATTGATGATTTTTTTCAATTTAAGCATATCTTTGCTTCATGACGAGGTACAAAAAAAAATATATATTTTTTTTTGGTATCTAAACGTGTTTACTGCAGCAATCAAATAAAATTATATTTCTAGAAGATCAGAAAATTTCACACAACTAAAAGCAAGGTGTCCAAAGTGGCACCAAAGATAGGCACAAGTTTTCATATCATATTATCCAGAATTTTAACAAAACTGACCAAACATTTTGGGGTTGAAGAAGACAATTAATTTGATTATAATGGGGTTCAAAGTTTGTCAATTTATATAATATGCATAATTCTGCTTATTATATAAGCTGACAAACTCTGGATCCCATAATAATAAAGTTAACAATTATACAATATTTTAATATTCTAGTGATGTTTCATCAAGAGTTGGTGCCTTCTCTTCCTCTTCATCACTGATATTAAGAGGTGGAGCAGTGTTATTGCATGAATGGCCGTTGCACTTGCTGCACATTGCTGTGCAAAATAGGCCTAGCTTCTTGCAGCTGCATATCATGTTACTGCATCCCCTGGCTTACATCCACAAGAAACCATTGTAAGAAGGTTTTCAGGGGCAACTGGAATGTCCATTTCTAGTGGAACAAGTGTTCCATCTTGAAATCTCCATCCCCATTCTGTTGGATTTAGACTGTTGCCCATCCACTCCTGTACTGCAAGATATGTGCGATAGGAGTGTTGCTTTGCTGCAGCACTTGTTGGTGGTAAACTGGCCAAGTTGAACTCTGAACTTAAGGAACTTCGAGCAATAGCTCTCTTGTAAGATACATGACGGTACTCGTTGAGAGAACTATAATTACTGGCACCATAGAGTTGCAGAATAAAGTCTTCACCAGCTTGCTTCACTTCATCATGAGTGCATCCACTCTTCATTTGCACGATAACTATCATACATTACGATAATTAAGGTTCTAGGATGATAGCATTTATGCCTATACGAAAGTGTTTTCCTCTATAATTGAGTAGCAAATAGCAGAAAAAAAAACCTGAAAACAGACGAATTATAAGAAAATATGAGCTCTAAAAACCAAATTTGAGCAAAAACTGACCATGTACGATAATTTTGTTGATAATTATTGTACAATATACAATATGTAATAATGAGAATCTGGCACCCCTGGTGGAAATCCAGAGGAGGCACGCTTCAGATCTAGAAAAAAGATTAAAATGAGGTGGCAAATGGCAACCCTGGATTTCAGTAACCTAGTGACAGCGTTTGAGTGAGAATGTATTACAGTGTTCTCCTGAAATGTTAAAATCTCCAAGGGTTTTGTTATTTTAATGATGAAAGAGAACACAAAACCACTTCATTAAGCACTACACTTTATACACGTCACTTTAGGTCACTATGAGAACAGTTAATAGCATGGTAAATTAATAATCAAACTTTCCTTCACCAACACACACCATTCCATGACTTTCATGGTTTCACATTCACAAGGTAACGTTGTCACTATTTTCCTGTTTCTTAAACACACTAAGCCATATCGTATAACTATTAATGCCTTATCAAAAGTTCGCAGAATGAAACCGTTTTCTTTCTATTACCCTTAGAGTATTAGCCACAAAAATAAATATAATAAACAAGGAGAACTGAGAGCAGACCGTCAACTGTCTGCTTGGTGTGTTTCCTCTTCGCTAGCAGTATAGCCAGAACACAGAACATTGCAAACTTGCAATATGCTGAGCATAACATTATCTTATTATTATACTGTAATTATACATTCAGTTTCTATTATCACACTTTACAATTTCCTTACTGACTACTGTTCCTAATTACGTTATTCTTCATCCTTGGTTTCTACGCCTGTGTGTATTTTCAAGCTCAGAATATTCAAAAAGGTGGTAATATTGGGCGCCATCTTGGATTATGCTACTTACAAGCTGTTGATCTTCTAAATACCTATTCTATTATAATTCTTATACCTGAAAACATAGGGATAGCCACAAGTTTATGTTTGTATCTCGTCTAGAAACAAAGTTATGAAAAAATTGAAAATAACAGCCATTTTGGACGCCAGCTTGAATTTCCAAGGTTGCACAGGGGATACCAGGGACTTTTAGTATGTCATTCTATGTATGTTCCTGCATCTATCCTGAAAAAAAATCAGCTTGTTACCAGCTATGTCCAGGTTTTGGGTCAAAATTGACTAATACTCTTGGACTAGTTTGCTAGTTAAAACTGATTATCAGAGCAGAATCACCCTTTCATATTGAAATCTTGAATACTACCAAATTCTGGGATTCCATTTCCTTAGTTGTATCAGTTGAAAGTTCCATTTTTCTTAGACAATATTTCGGATACGCTTACCTAGACAACTGATGGCTAATCAGAAAGAACACAAAAAACATTTTTTCAAGGACTTCCGTAACTTTAGGACCTGCTGAAAACCAGCGACAATGTTTTCGTCTTAGGTGTCCTTTAAACTATTTTGTTAGATGAGTAGAGATAATAGTTGTTATCCACTTATCATTTTTTTTACCTCTCATGTTGAGCTACAGATTTCCTTGTTCATATTTTTAGAGTTCTATTTACATTGTTATTGAAGTAATCTAGATCTTGATTTACATTGTGTCCAGGCACATCACGGAAATTGGAATCTTTCATCCTATTGACTAACTTGAAAAAATCAAGTTGGAAAATGGGACTGGCGTATGAATACGCCAGTCCCATTATTATTGACATGGTATTCTACATATTCTACGTCATTATTATTGACATATTCTACATCATTACGAATTAACAGGCCAATTGTATGTTTGCGATCAACGTAAAGTTAAGGTTCTGGTCAAAGCTGATAGCTGTAGAAGAGCAGAAGGCTCATATATTGTATTCTGTATCTTTTCCACCTCTAAACTTTAACGTAAGACCCCGACATGGTATTGGAAAAGCAAGAAATTCAAAGACGGTCAGAAAATTAAAAATCACAAATATTAAGCTGAGTAAAAATGGTCACGGTTTATATATATATATATATATATATATATATATATATATATATATATATATATATATATATATATATATATATATATATATATATATATATATATATATATATATATATTCGATATATTGCATTTTATTTTAACGAAGATTTCGTTTGCCAATTCCTAGGTAATTCATACTAATCGGCTAGTTATTTCATCTTTACAGAGTTGTGTTCTTATTATTTCTTCTTCCTTTACACAATTAGGGAACTCGTTTTGCAAATAACTAGCTGTGTTATGCAGGCTTAGTGAATATTGTGTCACTTTGAGTAACGATAATGGTAATAATAAAAGATCTAGCAACCTTAACCCGAAAGACTTGCCGAGAATCTGAAAATTATTATCCCCTGGAATCACTCACTTCATGGGAGGAAAAGGGGCACTTTTGAAGGAATAATAATTATCTGAAAACGACACCATTGACGTTCCAAGTAAAGAAATCACGACGACGTCCTGATCATGCCTTTTGGTCCCCCATAAGTCTTCCTCTCCCCCTCCCCCGCTGATAAACAACAACACTTGTTCGTCAAAACTTTGAGCTCAGTCTTCTCCTCTTCTTGTTATTAAGTTGTCTTAATCCTGGTCATATTTCACACCGGGGGTGTTGCTGATGAACGCCCCTACCCCTGTTCTGGCAGGTTGTCAAGTTGTCGGTATCCGGTCGTAAGTTGGAGAAGGATCAGACGAGGCTATGACGGTGTGTTTAATAATTGTTTTCACCCAGATGCATTCATTAAGAAGCACAATCATCGCCGACCGCATGTAGAAGTGTCAATTAAGGATCGGGGACGTGATGTTGGGAACGTTTATGTGATGAGGGTGTTCCCAGTCAATTAGTGTACTTAAAAGTTGTTATTTATTCGAGTGCTTTTTTTTACCATTGTTCAGTATTTTCTTGCTATTTGGAGTTTTTCAGCTAACAACTGATATGTTTAAACGCTAGGGTAATGGGAACTTTACAATAAGGAAAACGCATAATAGTTTCTTACTTATCATCGCAGTGAGCGTGTTTGTTTGTAAAAAAAAAAAAATAAGATACTGAAATGGACGGCCACTACTTCCGTTATCCATCCTGCCATTGACCTGATGTTACTTATTTATGCTGCATATTAGAACAAGAAGTTTGTTGTCAAGGTGAGTAACAAGTTGCATTTTTCCTCTTCATTGTATTCCTTGATGTAAACCGTAAATCCACAGAGCGGCGTTCAAACAACCGGTGAAATGTAATCTTAACGGTGAATTTGTCTTCTGTTTTAGCCATCTAGCAGTTAAATGCATGAATTGGTATCAGTAGGAAGACTTTTGATTCGATTACATATTTTCACAACACATTTTGTCGTCTACAATTTGCTCTGTAGTCTCATTCTACATAAGAATTATGGGAATCGGTTTGAAAAGCTACTGGTGTTCAAAGATACACAAGTTGGCAAGCAAAAGTAAATGCACGAGGTTATAGATATATGTGTGGCTTTAGTGCCCTTTGGGAAGACGTCCGTTTCCAGTGGAAGGAGGCTTGACCAGTTATCTCGCCTACTAATGGTAGGGACCGCTTGTTTTGGGGAGATTTTAAAAAGGCTGTTGATAAAAAAATTTATGTTTGTAAGAAAAAGTCATATGTATTTCATGTTGTCAACGTTTGTTAGTTCACTAATAGATAATGCCTTCAGTTATGCATAAATTTATATTTGTGCGGATACGCGGACACTATATCGCAAGCTCTCGCTGATGTCAAAATAGATTTTAGACAGATTCCATATGTGTGAAAACAGTCATGGACCTCTACGGCTCTTGATATTGCAGAAAAGCCACTTCTTCCATTTCATATACGGAAGCCATATATAAAGAATGAGGTGAAATAACAGTATTAAATAACCACTGACTTTGTAACTTATTTTAGGATTTTAATAAACCACAGTTCACAAATGCATCCCTAAAACTAGGCTCGAAGTATTTGTGTTCATGGTATTTTGTGTATAATTTGAGATGTGGTAGACGCTGTCGTTTATGAGACTAAACTATCGTTGATTGCTTTTGCCTTTTCTTTGAATATCCCAAGAATCTTGCTGCTTTATGTTTTTTCCATATTTCATTTACCGTAATATCTGAACGACATTTAGATTCTCCTGAGCATTGTGTTAAAGTTACATGATGCAAAAATAGATAACCATAAATCGCAAGTAGTTACGTTGAAAACTTATTGCCAGATTGTTTTCAATGTTAATTCAGTGGCTTGCAATTGTAATCATATTATTAATATTCGTTGACCTTTGAATATTTTTAATGGTTTGGATATGAATTATTGTTCGCTTTGGAAATTTGGCATAGTGGCTTAACTTGAATTAAAGAGTTGTTTAGCTTTTCTGTATTTTTACTTTATTTCAGACGAGTGTTTTATAACCCTTGTTATTTTTCATTTCGATCATCATGTTCGTTGATGACCTTCATTCAACACATTCAAACGAGATCGAAATGGAAAGCGTAAGGTATCCTCGCTCTTACCAACATTCAAGATTTTAGACTCGAAAGAACAATATTTCTTAAATATTATGGCGACTCGCTAATTTTATGCTCGACTTGTCTGTATAGTATTTCCGAATTTCTCTCTCTCTCTCTCTCTCTCTCTCTCTCTCTCTCTCTCTCTCTCTCTCTCTCTCATTTGAAGTGCTTATGTCTGTCGCCAAGATTTTCAAATGATCTCTCAGTTTCTTATTACATGTATATATATTTTAGTGTTAAGACAAATTGTACCGGATTATTTTACTCTCTCTAAAGCGATTAGAGCCGACTGGCCTGGCGTCCTTCTTTCTTTGTTCTGGCCCGTCGGTCTCCCCGAGAAGGGAAGTGAACAAAGTCGTATTCGTCATCGCCTGTGGCTGGCTGGCTGGCTGGCTCCTGGCTAGCTGAGGAACGGTCGAAGATGTTGAACCTCGCTTGGTTTTACACTCGCTTCTCTTTTGTGCATTCGATTAAATTCGTTTGTGTTCATGCTGGTTGTACTTCATATAATGCACTTTTATTTTTATCTTGTCAGTTCACTCATACTTCGAGTTTAGGTGTACGTTGTTTCGTTTCCCTTGCATACGATTTTTTCAAGCCCAATTCTGGTAAATTGAAAGTTATCGATTTATGTGAATTTGTGTGTTATTTTGCGTCACGGATGTAATTGGCCCGATCTCTTATCCGAGCAGATTAGAGTCATTCCTTTGTAGTCTGGACGATAACTTTTTATTTTATTTTATTTTATTTATTTGTCTGTTGTATCAAACGCGATACATCTGGAATACCGTTAGTAAACAGCGAGGTTCCTGTTGGCTGTATAGGGACTATCATGTGTAGGTTGCATCGTCTCCATAGACACTGTATTTCTAAACATATCTAATTTTTTTGGTTGCCTTCTCTGTTTTGGTTTTTATTTGAATGAAGTAAAAAGTGTTTTATCATGAACTTAATATTAATCTTATCTCAGCATTAGCAATTATTTCTTGAAGAAAATGAAACAAATATTTGACTTGGTGGAAAATCCTACTGGTATCCGTCTATGGGCTGAACGTATTTAAATCGTAGATAGTCACACTCCTCGTCCGTTCTCTCTGTGGCGAATAACAAAGATGCTTTAAAGGGCAGCAGCTTTCAGAAGCAGTTTAAAAGGCAGTGTTGCTGTTTTGTCGATACTCTTCCAGAGATTATCGCAACCGTTGCATGCTTCCGTATATAACAAATGAAATGTTAATTTTAGGTTAGAGTATCAGTGCCACGCCATCCTCCAGTCTTAAACAGTTGGGGTGTCTCTGTAAGCCAGTGTGTAACTGAGTTGCATTCTTAAACGTACCTCACAAACGTCAGTTCGATAAGCTGAGGCTGCATTCTTTCAGGCAGAACCAGGAGGAATAAGTGAACACTTCTGTTGCCACCCCCAGGTAATTTAAATGTGAGCTGCGTGGCACTTATGATACGCTTTCTTTTAGGCGCAAAGATACCAAATCTGACAAGGATTATAATTACTGTGAAGGTCTCTTATGTTTTCTTATATAACTAAATATGTAAATGTGCGTGCACATGTACATTTATGTATAGGCTATATCCAAATACGTTAACACGTTGTATATGTGCTGGTGCATGTATTGTATATGCACATGTATTTGTATTCTCAAATATTAAGCCTAATTGTCTTTAATATCGAATTCACTATACTTTGGGATTAAATTGCACATAAGGGGAATTGTATATATATAATATATATATATATATATATATATATATATATATATATATATATATGTGTGTGTGTGTGTGTGTGTTTTATACAATATATATATACATATATATATACAAATATATATAATCTCAGTGAATCTTATTCTCACAGAACTACATCGGTTTTCTTCCATGATATTTTGTGATTGTAATGCGCTGTTGTTTGAAATGATGGCCTTATTATGAAAAGTAATTCGTTAATTTCGTGTTTTATATTCAGTTTGCTACACGTTTTCTGCTGCTTGATATGCCTCCTATTTAATTTACCTATGGTTAAGGGGAAATTATATTTAACTGGCGATCATGATACTGCAAAAGGAAGTCTTTTACAGAATCTTTATCATTGATAACCTATTTTTCATCTGAAAACAGCAGTTTGTCATTAAGAAAAGAAGATAAACCGCAATCTGCAATACATTTTCGTCTTTGATTTAAATTTCGGTAAAGAAAATAAACATTCAGATGTTATCATTGGATACTGGTTCAATATACTGTGAGCTCCTCTGAAATAAGGAATCGTTTGTTTTCAATACTGTTTTGGGAACGACAATAAGGTAGTCATTTATTCTGTAGCAAGATTTGAGGGTAATTATCTGAACTATATTCATATGGGCTTGAGGAAACCATTCATTCACTCACCCATTTAACTGTAGGGCATTATTGTGGTCCTTTACACTTCGCGCCATGTCCCTCCACGACATTTTTTTCCATCTTAGGCAAGGCATCTCGAGGATCTTCAATATGCAGGGCAGGAAGACTCCGCGATGTTGTCTTTCCAACTCTCTCCTTTTGATGAAGAGCCACTTGAAGTATTAAACCGCCGTCTCCGCTGAAATCATTTGTTTACTTGTGGCTAATGAAGATCTGATAATTGTTGCCGGTCGAAATGGAAATAACATGAATGCTCAAGTCGTGGAAAGGATAATCGCGTGTATGTATAAGGTTGTAAGATTGTTAAAGTTAAGTATACCTTAGTTTTACCAGACCACTGAGCTGGCTGGCCCGAAGGATTAGACTTATTTTACGTGGCTAAGAACCAATTGATTACTTAGCAACGGGACCTACAGCTTATTGTGGAATCCGAACCACATTATAGCGTGAAATGAATTTCTATCACCAGAAATAAATTCCTCTAACTCTTCATGTATCCAAGCCATTTACCATCATAGGACTTAAGGTTACTTGTTAAAAAGGCATATGCCAAAGTTAGTGCAAAGAAGTAAGGGATTTATAGAAGTATTCAGGATGGCTAAGTTACCTCCAGGATTCGGATCACTTAAATACCCTGGATTGCGCTTATTAACACGGATATTATATGCTTCATGTGTGACTTGATTATACGACTAAAGCTTGTAACGACGATACTGTAATTGCAAGCTGCTAATCCTCCAACCCAGCCCGAAATAATGCTGAGAATGAAAATGCGAGATTGTCTTTCGTTGAAAGAAAATATCATTTATGCACTGAGCTAAAGCTAAAACATTTCATATTCATTTACTCCTAGTCTGTGCTTCTCGTGATAAAATATAGTACAAAATATTAATCGTAAATGGGAGCTGTTTTGGAGGCTGAGCCTTAATATTGATTTAAAGAATGACCTAGACTTTTACTCCAAAACATAGCAAAGTAGGAATCTACTAATCTTGAAAGGTATCAGCATGAATCTTATCACACTCGACGCCTAATGAACATTTGGGGTACTCGAAAAATACGCCAGCGTGGTTTCACTGGAAACTCGTAAGTGGGAGGGAAGAAATCTCCCTTGCATCGAGGACCCTCCTCCAGAAAGGTGTGAATCGCTTGGCTTCGTGTCGTTATGAGACTTCGCCCGGGAAGTCTGGAATCGACCCTTCCTTTCCAGACCTCAGACCCCGACAGCCAGCCTTCACCGCGCAAGCAACGTTACCATGAATGCTGCACCACCATACGCATGCCACTATCTCAAGCCATTGTGTTGTGCTTGTGTAGGAAATACACACATTGCTTGAACGCGAGTATATACAGTAAATATATGTGATATGTGTCTGTTTGGTGACACACACACACAATATATATATATACTGTATGTATATATATATATATATATATATATATATATATATATATATATATATATAAATCTTAATATATATAATAATCACAAATCTTAATCTACAACATCAGATTCACTCAACCTCGGAATGAAGACCGAAGGGGAATCTTTTTTATCTTTTAGTAGAGGATATATAAAATATTTTACGTTTTTAACAATATTACAAGCAGAATTTGATCAAAGTTGACTTAAATTTGCCAGAAATTAACAAATATAATTTTATCCTACCATTCGGGTTGACAAATATTTTATCGTGTACATTTTGCAATCAATCTCCGTATTTCAATGTTAATATTTAAATCTCAGTGACGCTACGATTTATCTATCTGTATGACTGGTACTTTTATATATTTATGCTTAAATATACACTGCATCTTGGCGGCTATATACCATATACAAGGAACTACAGGACCCGTCTTCTAAAACCATAAAAAACAATTTTAACAGGAATGGAACTACTCACATTGATAATATCCGGGTTCTCCAATCTTCCAAAGTTATGTATATCTGTTACCGATTCGTTCATTTTGCTATTTCGATCATGACACTTACGAAGAATTGCAAGACTTCTGTCAAAATTATTAGGTACCTGTTATCTTCCATCTAAAAGGCTAGTGAATTTGAAACGTGTCATTTTTCCTCCTTTTAAATTTCTTTGTCTGATGCTCCATTCTCTTCCATAGTTAAATATTGAATTCACATTCACCACTTCTTGCTGTACCCCATTATTGAGGACGATAAGGTTCATAGCACTGCACCAGAGTTCATTAGCACATCATTAGGTTCCTCTTGAACTTGAGATTCTAGTGGTATATCGTTAGAATGATTAAATACAATGACTTTAATGAGCTAATTGAAACACGTTTGCCGATTATTAATGTTATTGAAAAACTTGAAATGGGACAAGCCTTATAGGCCCATGATTTAACAAACAAACTGGCATTAAATAGGACGTCCATTCGTGAATGAAGAGAAAACATAAAACTCTTGATTATGGATAGACCACAGGGATCAGTCTATCAAATTACCTGTGAATAATCATTAGGAGCTGACTGGGGTGATCAAAAGCTCCTACCAGTGATTATATTATCATCGTCCATACTTGTTAATGTAATGCCAAAGGTGACAGATGTTAATTGGTGGTTTGAGAGACGTTAATCAACGCAGATACCTAAGTGGAAGTCTGTAGAAGCTGATAAACAGCGTGTAAACAGTTTTGCTGTCTATTGATGTTAGGCGATCAGCAATGATTAATTGGGAAGTCATACCCCCTTTCATTGGATTTCAAAATCTACTCATTTTGGTCCTTAACGACTCCTCTATTCAAGGGCGCAGTAAGACCAAGGACACGGGCAAGAGAGGTCCTTCGTTCCAGACTGTATTCCTCTGTGCCTTTGGAAGAAGACAGTTTTTGTGGCACTCGTAGGATGTAATATGGTCTAGAGGTTGCATAACGTCGTATATGTTAATGCAACGGCCCTGTGAATTTAATTATAAACAATTGTTTGACTAATATTTTGTTAAAACATTGTATCTGAACCTGGAAACGAAAAATTTCATTCCATGCCAGGAATTAGTTCACCAAACCACAAGTCCTCAATCCTAAGTTCGAGAATCCTGGCTTGCAGGGAGAGTTCCTTCATTTACGGTGATCTGCTGATCGGGACTAGCATATTTTTTTTATGACATTTACGAGAAACTGAGTTTCCTTAATCAGAAACCTGACTTAGTCAAATTATCGGAGTGTTTCAAGAAAGCTTTAATGTTACTGTAATTTACACTTTTATTTACCATTGCTTCAAATCTTATTTTTCTTCCCGTGTTCCTTTGTGTATATATCTATTGGTTTTTTTATTTACCATTTTGAATATTTCTTATTCTCCTCTATCCTTTTTTTTCTTATTTAACCAGATGGTCATTCGATTCTGTAGAAGATTTTTATGCTTGTTTCTTGTTAATGATTTCACATTTTGGATGATAAGGACTATCCATCATCATAGAAATTATTCATTATGACGAATCAGCTAGCGTTTGTGTAACAGATAAGAACTGGGATTGCCTTTAAACATCTGAAAATCTTCCTAACCGTCATTTTTCATACTTGATGCTGAACATGAAGTTCTACCTTGAAGGCATGAAGCAGCAATGACTTTTTTTTTTTTATAAAGTTAGCATTTGACATTATTTAGGCTCCATTACCTTTATTATCTTATTTACTGTAAAAAGGCATCAATACACATTCAGGCAGTTAAACTGGGCATATATATTTATATATATATATATATATATATATATATATATATATATATATATATATATATATGTATGTATATATATATATATATATATATATATATATATATATATATATATATATATATATATATATATATATATATATATATATATATATATATATATAATATAGAGAGAGAGAGAGAGAGAGAGAGAGAGAGAGAGAGAGAGAGAGAAGGTGTTCACAAATCATTCAGTAATCATGCCAAGTTTTCTACGAAAGTTATCTGATGGTTGAGTCTTATTTTGTTAAGTTCCTTAGAAATTCCAAAGATTTGTGGGAAATGCAGCGGCAGGTGCATCCTGGAACAATGATAGCCTCTCTCTCTCTCTCTCTCTCTCTCTCTCTCTCTCTCTCTCTCTCTCTCTCTCTCTCATTTATGTTTTTTAATCTTCAGCTCAAATTAAATTACTGTAATATAATTACCAGTGCCGGTTGGTATTCAGTTTTACGTAATCATTCATTTAATATTATTTTCATGTGTACGTGAGTTTTTAAAAGTAGTTTTGTTGACATCTTGGTGTGAGAAAACGGCCCCTAAATAGCATATGAGTCTTTTCCAAAGCCCTATGGCAATAGCGCTTTTCACTCGTATGGGATACTGGGAAAAGAGAATAATATAATCCTTTCCGTTATGGGCATAAGCATGGAATAGTCAGCTCCATACCCTCTGCTGATATTAAGAAAAAAAGTGGGGGGGAAACAAGAAAGAATAAAACATTCAGCCTAAGGATTTTGAGAGTGCTTGAATGCTGTGCAGAAGAGAAAGCATCTATAATAGCAAATTTAAGGTGAAAAGCTAGCTGCTTTTACCCATATTGAGACAAAGGTGAAAGGCAGAGTGTGCAAGAATGGGAAGGACAAGAAGTGATTGCACATGGGTTGGATAAAAGGTGTAGGACTAAATGACTGTTAATGCTTCCAGTGTTAGGAAGATACAGGGTGGGTAAAAGAGTACAAACTTGATAGTGTTTATGTTCCAGTAAAGGAAAAGAATGAGAGTGAAAAAGGTTTTTGGGATAGTCTACAACTATGCCTGGGTGAGCTAGGAGAATTGAAAGGGTCAGTTTGCCAGGGAATTAAATGTTGGGAAGTTAATGTAGAGAGAAAGGTTGATGAACCAATGGATCTCAAAATACAGGATGCAATGGACAGATACTGTTAAAATTAATGCTTCACGGGTCGATGGCTTGAGTATTTTAAAGATTCCTTGAAAGAGATTAGATAGCAGTGGAGCAAAGCTGAATAATTCTAGAGTGGGAAGGGTTTGTGTGCATTTTGTGGAGGTGTCTGTAGAGGATATAAGGCGAACAGTTAATAAGGTTGAAGAAAATTGAAAAACCCTTTTTGATAAATTTTATTTTACGAGCACTCAGATATGTTAACCATAATTTATTGATAAAGAGCTTAAACATATAAAAGAAGTTTTTTGGAAATATTTTACCCAGAACATTTCAGTAATACAGCATTTGTTAAAGCAAAACGGATTTTCTCCATTGAGGCCCCTAATGACAAAATTAAAAAGGAATAAAAAAATTGATCAGCTTTGCAATGCAACCCTAGTTTGCACAGTATCAAAAAAAGTTAATAGGAGCTGCCCTGACCAATGATTTTAGGTATAAAAAGTATATCTTAGTTTAACCAGACCACTGAGCTGATTAACAGCTCTCCTAGGGCTGGCCCGAAGGATTAGATTTATTTTATGTGGCTAAGAACCAACTGGTTACCTAGCAACGTGACCTACAGCTTATTGTGGAATGCGAACCACATTATGACGCGAAATGAATTTCTCTCACCAGAAATAAATTCCTCTAATTCTTCATTGGCCGGTCGGAGAGTCGAACGCTGGGCCAACAGCGTGCTAGCCGAGAGCTCTACCCACCTCCCCAATGAAGAACTGATTTTAGGTATAATAACACTGTTAAAAACCTTATTCATAATAATAGCTCTCATACTAATAGTACCACAGATATTGGTGTTCGTGAAATACCACGTGGTGAGTGTGAGCTGAAGTACTACGAAGAAAGTAATAGGGGATTGCCCATTAGAATCAGCGAGCATAGAAGAGCATTTAGTTTACATGTTGAAAATGATGCCCTTCCCAACCATTGTTATAAACATTACCGTCACATGAGCTGGAACAGCTCGAAAGTCATTTTTAACAGCAAAGACACAGGCATTTGCTGTTGTACACAACGGTCGTTGTATGGAAAAGTTTAACCAGACCACTGAGCGATTAACAGCTCTGCTAGGACTGGCCCGAAGGATTAGATTTATTTTACATGGCTAAGAACCTATTGCTTACCTAGGAACGGGACCTACAGCTTATTGTGGAATGCGAACCACATTATTCCGAGAAATGAATGTCTATCACCAGAAATAAATTCCTCTTATTCTTCATTGGCCGGTCAGAGAGTCGAACGCGGGGCCAGCAGAGTGCACGCTGAGAACGGAACCCCCCCTCCTAATGAGGAACTCGTTGTATGGAAGGTAACAACACTTTCGCAGAGGAGGACATATTTACGAATGACCTGATATGTAGGCAGTATATGATATGGTTCACCACTAGTTTGTGTAACAGATGACAGTCATTTAGCCACATCTGATGCTGGTGCTCCCTCTCCTTCTTTCGTTCAGGTAACGCGGTTGCACTCAGCAGCCCAAGGTGCAGGCACCCAAGCTGCTTTGGAAAATCACCGGAGAGACCTAATGGATGAGCCACCACTTAGACGCTCTAGGAGGCTAGCTTGTTTATCTGCGGAGAATTGTGGCATTACCTGAGATACAGAATTGGCTGTCCTCAGATTACGACCGGGTTTCTTCTGTCAACAACACTTTTTGAAACTCTTACAGTAATTCTTTTTTTTTTCTCTCCAAAACTTTTTACTCCGATGCCTTTACTGTTTTAGTCAGATTGAGAAGGAGAATCGAGTAGGTTCCCGAAAGCTGTCGTTTTATATTATATTTTTAATATATATTTACACTGACATCATAAAGAATTTCTTCACCATTAAAATTGTTATTATTCCAAGCTTCTACTGACGTAATATTGCTCATGAAGGAGAGGATACGATATAAAATAACAAATAAATAAAGACTGATTTACAAACAGATAAATATATACTTACGTAAGCAACAATATAAGGCCACTCTCCTTCTGAGGAAAATCCTTGAAGGATGAAGTCCCGCAGCAGGAAGTCGACCAATAACTAGGCTCCTCGGCTCTAGAGGAAAATCATCTCGGAGAAAATGTCCGCTCCCTAAAAATTCTTAGGAGTTTTTAAAAGGTGGCTCATGAAAATAGAGGTAGAATCATAAAAAATCTCGTGCAGTTTCGAAAACCTTTAACTTTTAACCATATTATCTGAAACTTACACACACACACATATAAATACACATAATACATATACATTATATATGTATGTATGTAAGTGTTCGGACACATACAGACACGCACATATATATATACACATACATATACAGTATATATGTATATGTATGTGTGCATGAAGACTTAGAGAGAGAGAGAGAAAGCAAAGTGGCATCAGTTAGGAAGAGCAAAAATGATGCACATTCTGTTTCCTATCCTGTTGTTAATGGTAAAAGGGCGAGAGAGAGAGAGAGAGAGAGAGAGAGAGAGAGACTGTGAGGTAAAAAACAGGAAAAGCAAAAAAATTTCTAGTAAGTTTATCAGAGAGAGCTGAGAGGCATAAGGCAGGACAACCAACTAAGATTCGTAAGTTTTTTTTACCCCATTGTTGATGGCAAAAGAGTTTGGAGGAAGAGAGAGAGAGAGAGAGAGAGAGAGAGAGAGAGAGAGAGAGAGAGAGAGAGAGAGAGAGAGATCTAAGCCCCATAAGCTAGGAAAAGCGACAGTGATTCCTACTTGGTTATCCACCCCGTTTTTGGTGGGGAACCGATAAAAGTAAAATTAAAAGGAGAGAAGGCTCTGTTCTGTTGTTTACGGGGAAAGGGGCAAAAAAAGAGGCAAATCATAAGACATGTGAACTGATGCTTCTCATCTTCAAGAGGTACCTTAAGCGAAAACTGCTGTAAGGTAAGGAAAATGTTAACATGTGAACGCAATATAGGTATTATACGTTTCTTTGGTCAATTCGTCCTCCGAGAGTAATCCAGTATGATTTAGTGTATGAGGCGAGGCTCCATCAATCTTTTGAGACTATTAGGCACACACTGTTGGTGATAGTATTAGAGAGATCAGTTATTAGGGGTATTTTGTTTCAGATGCTGATAATGTTCAACAGGTGAGCAGATGCCAATTTGTAACAAACACCCACCCATTTGTATTAACACCGTATTTCCGCTCATCTCTGAAGTTTCAGAAGTACCAAAGGTAGAAGGTAAGGGACGAGAATGTAGAAAACTGAATAAAAAAAAGTAAAAGAGCAAAGCAAGATAAGATATTAAGTGTAGTAGGTAAATTGACAGATAGAAATATTTGTGCTTTTCATTGGAACCTTAGGAATAGGTTGATGAGGGAAACCCAGAAGGTGCCACTGAGGGAATGTGTATTAAAAAGAAGAGATCTTAACATCCACGAGTGTATGCCCAAGAGGAATTAAGGCCAGTGGACAACCCATGTAGTAAAAGAGAATGCATCAGAGTGATGCCGAGAAACTTTCTTTGTATATAGGTAGAATGTATTGGAATCTGTGGTGGACATTGTATAGTGATTTTATGACATAATGAATAGTCGAGAACAGGAACAGAGCAATACATACACCATTTATTTGTATGAAATAACAAATAACTCTACTTTGTGGTGAGATTTTTTTTTTTTTTGCGGTGAGAAAGTTTTTTTTATTTTTTATTTGAATTTTATAATGAGTAAAGGATGTGCATTATTGCTATCATTTCCAATGCAGCATGAACAAACGCGTGCTTGAGAATATCACAAAATCCACGTAAGGTGAGTGAAAACCAGGACTTTGAACAAGTACTTTCGTAGTTTATTTTACATTTTCAAGTTCACACTGAATACAAAAGAAGTTGACAGAGCTTTATATTCAAAAACAGAAAGGCGGGGGGGCGGCGCAGAGTTACAGTTTGTTAATCTGGGCAGCATGTTCTTTAAATAAAAAAGACTGGGACAAAGGATCAAGGGATAATCCAGGGTGGAGATTAACATTCCTGGTGCACGTGGTTTCAGTAAACACAGTCTCAACCAGATTCCTTTTCTGATGGTCGTTGACCTTGTAGATTATCGATGACTTATCCCAGTAAATCGCATGGCCTTTCTTAAGCCAATAATCCGCAGTGCCATTATTTGATAAGCCTCTTGAAATAGCATATTTGTGTTGGGAGCTTCTTACTTTTAGTCCTTTTGATGTTTGACCAATATAAATTTCATTACATTCTTTGCAAGGAATACTGTATACAATATTGTTTGAATTGGGTGGACTTTTCTTAATTAGTTTATTTCTCAAGATATTATATTTAAATACTAAGTTAATATCAATAGTTTTAAAATGGGCACTGCAGGATGAAATTACGATGAAATGGTAAACAGAATATTCTTAAGTTCTTTGTTTATTA
>NC_089745.1:63808127-63825627 GCF_040412425.1 Macrobrachium rosenbergii | reverse complement strand
GGTGCGGCACAAGTTTAAACCCCATTTTGAAGTCTTTACAATTGGATATCCCGAGGCTGCTCAAGCTCAGCCCATGAATAATGATGACGATGATCCGAAGACGCTCTCCACTGGGGACCTTGAGCAGCTAGGGCGGGGCCCTTAGGGGCCAGGGAGTCCCATAGCGGTCCTTGCTGGCCAATTCATAAGATTAGCCTTTGTAGGTCAAGGTCACGTACCTCCTGGGTGGGAACATTATTGTTGATATGGGATCCGCCTTTACACGTTCCTCTCCCCCAATTCCTTAGTAACGCTGCTTCCCCTTCAGTCTCCCCCTCCCCGCCCTCCCTCGCGCCCCCCTGTCTGTTCAGGCCTTCTGTTTCCTCCGTCACACCTATTAACACGTGGGGTCTTCAATGAAGAGAGACAGACGCCGATGAATACGCAGAGACGGGTTGGGGTGACGGAGGGGAGGCACAGTCGAATAAGGATGGTTAAAGGACCTGGAGTGTGGACGGGGTTAGTGGGGGTTGGAGGGTGGGGGCGTAACCGTTTAATGGCCCATGCTGATTCATGGGAAGTCTTTCAGATGATTGAGCCTTGCAGGTGTCGGTCGGTTGACGTGTAGGGTTCGCCAAGAGGATCGGCGTTGCATTCGGGTTCATTGTGTACACGTACAGGTGGAAGCGTGTACGCGGGCATGTGCGCGTTGGGCCGAGGGAATGAAGCAGTAGTGGTCCTGTGGTCATAAAAGTTTTTGCCGGAGAGAGAACATCTTCTGCCTTCTTTCTACATTGAAAGTGGTGCTCTTTTCCTTGGAGATTCCTCGTGATCGAGGTTGTTGTGAGTGATGTGCGAGTTACTGAAGCATGGTCTTGATTAACTAAAAGGAAGTCATTCGTGTATCTCGGCCAATGATTTGTTAGTATTGTCCAACGATTACGTAATGAATATTGCTACACGCTTTCACGAAAATTAGAAGTTCAAGTACTCCTCTGCAGACTTGCAGTTCATGAAAAAGAAATGCAAGGTGAATTTTTATCGATTTGATTAGCAGCAGATTCGGCTTCTCTTCTATGCACGTCCATCTTGTGTCATCCTCTGAAATATTAATGAATTTGTGATCAGATTCAGATTTATGCAGTTATCCTCACTGGGTATGAAGAACGTGCCTGTGCATAAAGTACTTTGATGTCGAGGAATTCTCTCTCTCTCTCTCTCTCTCTCTCTCTCTCTCTCTCTCTCTCTCTCTCTCTCTCTCTCTCGTAGATAATCTTAGATATCTGAAGCAGTCATGTATTCCCATGTTTGGTCATCAACCAACTTCCCAGCCCTTCTCTCTCTCTCTCTCTCTCTCTCTCTCTCTCTCTCTCTCTCTCTCTCTCTCTCTCTCTCTCTCTCTCCAGGTAGTCTTCGATGTTGAGAGTGCATTATTGACTAGAGGCCAAAATGTTAAGGAAACCAATTGATTACGAGAGAGAGAGAGAGAGAGAGAGAGAGAGAGAGAGAGAGAGAGAGAGAGAGAGAGAGAGAGAGGTGGGAAGGAAGAGGAAAGAAATCAGATTTAATAATCTGGAGTGCGATGTAAACTGTAGGGAATAATACGGAACTACACTTGGCGTACACAGATAAATCACCTGTTTTATAGCTTGTGTAAACGTCGGTGTGTTCGGCAGGAAGACGACTTCCCTCAGCCTCGGGAAAGATTCAATATGCCAATTAATTATTGTGGAATGTATGTCGTCCCCCTTCTCGGCCTTGACTTTCACACATTGGCAGAATTACCAGCTGATGTCTGAGCAGAGCGGGAAGTGGCCCCCTCTGGTAGTGATTGCTGGGTTAGGATATGAATTAGGGAGAGGGCGGTGGAGGATGGAGGAAGGTTGGGAGGAAGGGGAGGGGAGAGCGGGAGCAGAAGGCAGGTGAACCTATTGAATGAAAACGGCCATTCAGATAATTGGTGTCGCTTACATTCTTCCTTTTCTGCTAACGTAAATTGAATGGGGGATGTGTCAATGGCCTGGCTGGTTTTCGGGCCGTATTTTATGAATCTTACAGGGGCACTGGTTTGAGAGATGGGGTAAGCAATAGGGTGTTTCAGGGAATGTTTAAAATGCAAGGGGTTACTTAGACCCCTCGTGTGTAGGACCCTTTTCAGGAAATTGTTTAATGGGAAATTATTTCATGGGGCGATTTTTGCAGGGTTCCCTTCCCTCCCGTTTCATTGATGTATAATAGAATCGTTTTAGGTTGGTTTGTGATGGGAAATTCATTGGAAGGGTCGCAGCCATGAACTTCAGTCCTCTGGAACGGGCCTCGACTTGTTCCGTTTCGAAACACGTGAATGTAGGCAAAAGCAATCCACAATATTTCGGCATCCTGAACATATGGAAAACCTTACATGAATACATGAATTTTGTAACTCAAAGTAAGTAATTTATTGCTAAGCGTTATTTGTAATGTTACGATGTTTATCGAGCTGCAGCAGTTGATAATGTGGGAAGGAGGGGATTGATTTTAAAGGTTTCACCTAGAAGTCGGTGAATCATGCCGGAGATTATATAAGGTCAAGTACAAGATTTCGAGTGGCAGCCCTTTGACTTCCTTACGAAAACCAGTCTTTCAGAATTGCGGAGAGAGAGACAGAGAGAATTTAATGTGTGAACGGAAAGCATATTTGTTAACTATGTACTCCTTTTGTGTTATTGCAATCTGAAGCCATTCCGGTTTTTTTATATTCCTGGGAAGAGTGATGTAATTTTATTACTGTTACGAATATTTTTTCCCCAAAATTCTTATCATTATCCGGAGATTGTGTCTTTATATATATAAATATATATATGTATATATATGTATGCATATATGTATATATATAATTATATACTGTATATATATATATATGTATGTATGTGTGTGTATATATATATATATATATATATATATATATATATATATATATATATATATAAATGTTGAGGTAGTTTGAGCATGTCCATGAATCCCCAAATGACTGCACCTAGCCTGTTACAAATCGGTCTTCACATGAACTTCGCGTGAAACTTTTCATAAGGAATTTGTTGCTAG
Organism: Macrobrachium rosenbergii; assembly: GCF_040412425.1. Classification (NCBI taxonomy): domain Eukaryota; kingdom Metazoa; phylum Arthropoda; class Malacostraca; order Decapoda; family Palaemonidae; genus Macrobrachium; species Macrobrachium rosenbergii. The sequence continues at coordinate 63,822,564 of NC_089745.1, read as the reverse complement.
GCTACAGTTTGGAAGGTCTTCACCTTCCAGACTGAAATTTCAGTTTAATGATTATCCGACTAGGACCTGCATCTCACATTCCATGAAATCAGAAGGACCTTGTGACTTTAGAATGAATAAAAGTATCTCACTTATGCTTTAGTGAGAGAGAGAGAGAGAGAGAGAGAGAGAGAGAGAGAGAGAGAGAGAGATTCGAAAAATAACTTCACACCTACAGAAAGAATCAATATGATACTGCTGTGCAAAAGTTCCACAACAGTAGCCGCTTGATGCACCTAAAGAGAACGTTCACCAGCGGCGTGTCGAACTCTTCTAGTCATGTTGTGTTGTGTCATTTACCTCTTACATAGCTGATCTTTCTTAACTCCTCGATATCTTCACACTTTAGATACGCTTATCACTTTAAAGGCCATGAATCACACATAAAGAACAAATGAAGAAACAAAATATTTCAAATCCGTGTGCAGTGTTTATGGTTCTCGATGCCTAGTTACAAATATTCACGCGCCTTCTTGAGTGTAGTGCACACTACAATATATAATCAGTCAAACAGTTGATTCTTTTGCCTGATCTAGATGTGTTTACTTGCATTCTCGAGCTGTGGCCGGTCATTCAATATCTTTGCTTCCTGAATCGTGACACCAATCAGCAAATTCCATGACCCAGTGTGGGTGATTACATTTGATCAATTTTGAACATTTTCCCTCAGACCTATGGCAGGATGAGCACACTGCTCTTGTTGGTAGTTTAAGAGTTGGTGTTTTAATTGGTATTTACTACTTCAAATAATTTAAGATATAGCTACCCTTGAAGCTTATTTCATGAATATTTCGGAGAACTGCATAACAAATGGAAAATAAACCTGACACTAATGTTAAATATATAACATGGGAGATTGCGATTAAGAAACATTATTGATTATATTGAAGTTCTATACCTCATGTAATTGTCCTTTTTCAGTTTCTATTTCTCCTCGTCGTTTTATAGACTAGATTAACCAACGGATCATCTATTTAAAAAAAAAAACAATAAGCATATTCCGCAGTGACGTATAAAATCTGTGGTCTTGCACATTTCAAGTTCTGGAAGAACAGGTGTTTAATCTTTACTGTTTTTGATTAATGGAATGAAGTAGCACAATACACGTAAATTACTGCTGAGGAAAAACGAATGCACGATCATAAGATATCTGTCTTTCCGCCGATGAAAAGCAGTTAATCATGAATACTCTTGTAACCTGAATGGTCGTTAATGAGAGTCATGTATTATATTGAACTGTACATAAGGGCTGCTTGCTGAGGAAGAGGCCATGTTGGCATAAAGCACCTTAATCCTTAATCTAATAATGCAGTTGAATAGTAATTAATGGTTTCATTAACATGCAGATTATGTTCCAAACCTTCATGATTAGTTCATGAATGTTCTTCATATCGCATGATTAGTTCTCTCTCTCTCTCTCTCTCTCTCTCTCTCTCTCTCTCTCTCTCTCTCTCTCTCTCTCTCTCAGGATTTCTGAAAACTAATTTCAGTTAGTGTACTTTATTTCTTTAATTTTCAGGGATTCGTTACGATCGTCTGTGTTTCCAAAATCACTTGAGCTGCCTCTGTTTTTAGGACCTTCAGGAATCTGAGCTTGAAATGTGCAGCCTTGCCTGTGTCGGGTGACTTCAGCCACACTTCCTCCCCTCCCCCCAAAAAAAAAAAAAAAAAAACAAGAATCCAAGGATATAACCCGAACGTGCAAAAATGACGTCACCGTATAGAATAAATTTATATATAAGTGCATTTACCATAGAGAAGGTTCCATTGAAATATTCGTGAGGTTTTCCGTAGTATAAAGTGATTCCTCTATTTGTGATTTATTCAGAAAAAGTTAAGTATATCTTAGTTTAGCCAGACCACTGAGCTGATTAACAGCTCTTCTAGGGCTGGCCCGAAAGATTAGATTTATTTTACGTGACTAAGAACCAACTGGTTACCTAGCAACGGGACCTACAGCTTATTGTGGAATCCGAACCACATTATGACGAGAAATGAATTTCTATTACCAGAAATAAATTCCTCTAATTCCTCTCTAAAGCCATAGAGCTTATTTGTGAAAAGATAACTAACTAACACGCAGCAACACTAGTGGGAAAGCAAAATTGCTATAATCCAAGGTTAAAAATAGGAAAAGCCGTCCGCTAATGAAAAATAAACGCTGAAATAAAAATAAAATTTATAACTATACTACCACTCTTCTTGAACAACTGTAAAATTGTAAAGCAACATTTAAGTTTAGGGCTTCCTCCTGAAAAAGATCCCTTAAAGTACATTACGCAGAGACCAATACCAGCGTAATTATTTTTTGTTGTTTGATAATTAATTTACTTAGTACTTTGCATTTGTAAGATTATCGCAGAAATAAGTGTTATACACGGTTCGTTTTTATAGTATGTGAGTAATTATATCTTAATAAAGTTGCGAACTGTATTTGAATTTTCTAGGTCTATTTAAGAAATGAATTAATCCGAGGTACTTTTATTTGTACACTTATATCGAACGGCTTATGTCCTTATTGATTATTTTAAACAATCAATAGGAGTAGAGGACACGTGTGTCTGCGTGTGTGTGTATATATATATATATATATATATATATATATATATATATATATATATATATATATATATATATATATATACTTAATTTTTTGTAATTAGGCACACACATTCATATAGTAAGTGCCATAGCTCAGTGGTAGATTTTCATGGTTTGACCCCAGCTTACCACCCACCAGTTTCAACGTTAACTTTTACGTAGGAGTCGAAAACATAAGGAAATACGTAGGGTACACGTAAGAATACTGTCCCCCGAGTACTGGCTAAAGGATAAGTGAAAATACGTAGCTTATATATTGAATAGGAGAAGGATGTTAGGTTTAAAAAGGAGATTAGATACAAAATAAAGGTATGCTGGAAATAAAGGAAGTACGGGGCAGAGAAAACGACAGTTTCTTTTATGAAGACTTTATGGAAAAAGATCAAGGAATTGATGTGAATGAAAGAAAAAGGTAATGTGGATGAAGAAATGGAAATAAAGGTTTGGGTGCAGAATGAAGAAAGGAGGCAATTTAAATATGAATTACAGGGAAGTGACGGAATATAAGCAATGAAAATGTTAAGAATTGAGAAAACTATTCAGTGAAAGAAGTGTAGGAAATTGAAAGGGCGTCATTGACCTGCAAATATATAAAATATTTTTCTGAATATTTTTATGGTATTTACAGAAGAGTTTATAGTAGTTCTTCCACGAAATAACGAAGAAATACGGCGATTTGGAGGAGAAAATAGGAAAGAAAATTATTTGAACATTTTACCCGATATTTGTAAGAAGAAAAAGGAAGAGATAACACCAATATAGAAAAGATGCTGAAATGAGGGAAAAGCATTATGGAAAAGGAACATAGACATTGCCGAACAGAACTTAAAGAGAAAATGGCATATCTACGTAGGGAGGAGCATGGACTGAACACAAATGAATGGAAGTAGGGGAAATGTGAATAGCTTGGAAGAATAATAAGTGCTGCGAGAAAATGTAAGATCTGTCGAGATGAAAATTAAAACTTGAAAACTTTTATGAACATGTGTTTGTGTATGGATGTTTATGTTGAGATGACAGGGAAGAATCTGTTTTAGAGTAAGATGGTATTATTATTATTATTATTATTATTATTATTATTATTATTATTATTATTACAGTCTGTGTGAAATTACTGCTTATATTCCAGCTTAACATTCAAAAGATCAGCAAAAACAACTAAATAGTTTGCTTTAATTGTTGTTTTATTCCCTGAGTTACGTTCTAGAGGAATAAATGAGTATTATTATTATTACAAATAGTTTATAGTATGAAAGCGTAGAAAAATTAACTGCCGACGAAACCTACATACATTCAATAACCTGTTCTTTCCTGCTTCTTAAAGAGAACCGAAAAACGATATCAGTAAGTGTTAACAGTTCATAGAATTCTTCAACAATGATTATTTCCAAGTCAGTGTTATCAAGTGGCCATATTCTTATGCAAAGAGCCGAAACGCCATGGACTTCCGTAGTAAGCTCTCATAGAATAAAACTGTCATTTTTAAGGTTGAGAAAAGTGCAGAGAAGTGTAAATAATTATAATGTTACCGGTATGTAATTGCATATATGTCATTATTCGCAAGAAGTAGTATAATACATTAGGCTGTACATATCTTAGACATGGAAGAGGCTGGCACGGGATTTGACAATTACGATAGAAAGATTACTATCTGAGTCAAGTTATGAGAGATATAAGCAAATGGGTGTATAAAGAGACAAAGACAAAGAAAGAAATAAGTGGCGATGATGAGAGTTGAAAAGGGGTCAAGACTTTTGGAACAAATAAAAGAACAGACTGGGAGAACGGAAGAACAAGGAAAAGGAACTGTAAATTGCATGGGGCATAAAGTAATGAAAAAATAAAGAATAAGGAAAATACACGGTGACGGAATAGAGGAAATAAATAAAGGAAAGAAAGGACTGAGCGGTAGAAGAGGGTAAGTGGAAGACGGAAGGACTAGATGGGGAATCCGAAGGAGGAAGAAGCGCAAAAAAAAGGCAGATAAAAAACTGTGGTCGTTGAGAAACGACTTTTACGTTCATTATCGTTGTTGTTGTTGTTGTTGTTGTTATTGTTGTTGTTATTCATCGGGGCGTCGTTGCAGCCATTCATTAATCAGAGCCATCTAAGCAAATAATAGATTATGACACGTAACACTGATTGTTACTGTTTGAGATAGATTGGTTTAATGAAGTGACGCAATCATCAAGAGGAAGCGCAAACGTGAGACAATAAATTACACTTAAACTCTTCGTCTTCCTTTTCCTTTACTTTCTTCATCTTTGTGTCTGTGGACGTAATCAGACGCGAGATGAATATTTGCGTTCTTAGTTTTCTTTAGGAACAAGCCGTATGATACGTTGATAACGTCAGCCATCGATATTTGCCACTAACTGATACGATGCAGGCCTGTAATTCTCTCTTTCTCTCTCTCTCTCTCTCTCTCTCTCTCACACACACACACACAAATATTTAAATATGTATATGTGTGTGTGTGTTTGTTTGTGTGTTTCTGTTGTGTAAGCTTGATTTACGAACACGCATATCGTATAAGAGGAGGCGGCTGATGGTGCTACGCCGTAAAGACTAATATTTTGCATGAAGTTTAGTAATGAAAGCAACCCTTAATTTTTGCAGCAAAGTGAGTGTGTTGGCATAATTTTCCTCTTGAGGGTAGTTATTTAACCATGTCCAGCTGAATGATTAATGGATCTTCATTCTTCGTCCTTTATCACGGTCACTATTGCCATTACAGCTCTACCAGTTTTACCAGCTCATACTGACAGGTTGATATCAACTGAATACCAATTGACATTCCACTTTTCCTTCGCATTACCCTGCAGGGTGCCTTCAGACATTTTTGCTCCATAGGATGTTGACAGTCCTCTTGCCAAGTTTTTTTTTTCTTATACTGGACCACGATTTGTTTAACTTTTAATAGTTTTGACTTTTGTGAATATTCCTTTGTACCATAGTTAATGTTTTGTTTAGTTCTCATGAACATTCATGTGTTTTAGAATTTTTTTAAGACCTTCCTTAATATTGGTCTGTGGTTGCGGCCCAGTGCCTTATCGTAACCAACAAAAGCAATCAGAATGGGATTTTCAAACTTCATGCGATCATTTATCAAGTTATTCATTCATCATCCTATTAATGATCACATCGAACCGCGTGAATGTAGCACCACATTGGTGCTTTCATCACGTATAGTGTGATTTACGCTCATTTCAGTGCATGAAAACATGTAGTGATATTTTTTGGCAGTACAGGACTAAGCTCCTAAAGTATGTGTTGTATCCATAATGTTGTGAAAACGAATGCAGCAGGTGTGTATGTGAAATCGTATGTGAGAGGATAAGGCAGGTGTTGCAGCGCTACCACAGATGCTTATGAACGTCCAGAACACCTGTTTGTCCACGCTTAAACCAACCTCGTAAGTCTCGGCTACTATTGAAACTATCGCCCTAATTGTAAAAGGTATATTAGAAATTACCTTTACGACATGAAAGCGAGTCAAAGTACGAAAGAAAGATTGCTTATCGCCTTTTTATCGCTTCTGCGTATCTTGTTGATAAAAGCGATGACTGCATTGGCATCTAAAGAGTTACACCACGTTGGTGTGGTCAACGATGGAGCCACTTTTGTTGTTTTTCTGCTTATTCATGAACTGCTTAAGTTCAGTCTTAGAGACTGCAGGTAGCAAACAATGAAAACGTAATTTTAATCAGTCTATAGTTAATTTTTACTCTAATTTTAAGATGAAACCTGTGCATTTTATTCGTTGCTATCCCATAGAATGTTTTAAATTAAACATTCTATAGCACATCAACGAATAATATGCACAGGTTTCTTTTTAAAACTGAATTTATATAAAGGCTGGGACCGGCCTTCGAATGCTTATTTTCTTCCCGCGATTCGTTGTCGGTGTCCGGATTACACTGAAGTATAACGTCTCGATGTGACACGGTTACCGTACCTCATTATCGAGCAGAACTCATAATACAAGAGTAGAGTGAACGAGGGCTCGATACACCTCGGTGCTCCACAGTCACGCCGAGAGAGAGTTTCTTCTGTAGAGACCAAGAGAATCTGGGGTGAAAGGAGAGAGGGGGAAGGGAGTAACCATTCCTCACTTGCTTAGGAGAGAGAGAGAGAGAGAGAGAGAGAGAGAGAGAGAGAGTTACGTTATATGGTCTTATGGATTGTTTAGTAAGGAGTTCCTTTCCTTTGTGCGAGGCGTAAAATGTTGTACATGATTTGTAATGGATTGTTCGAGAATGAAATAAAGAATAACAGTATCTCCTGTCGTTCCTTTCGTCCGCTTAGTTTTGTTGCCCATATTGTATGAGACTGACGAGAAGACTGCCTTCTGTGTATTCTTACAATCCTTTACGGTTGAGAGCTAAATTAACATTAATCTTTCCATTTTCTCAGTGTAAAAACTTAGCAATAAAATTGTATATATATCAAGAGAGATAAGGCATCAGTCATTGAAGATAGTTGATTTAGAACTTATACGGTAAATAATGAATTCATCAGTGCAAATGGAAACAAACCTGTAGCAGGTTGCCTAAAAACTCTGTCTCTGGGCTTTCCTAGCAGACAAGGATTGAGCAAAAGACTTTTCGATTGGCAGTTCGAGGGCAAAGCCGTGGCTTGCTCTATTTCTTGGGTTATAGTTAACTGTTCATTTTTCAGTGGAATTAGATTCAACCGAGTAGAAATAGCTTTGATGTTTAGAATCATAATTACATCACAAAGCACTTATCAGCAGATGATGTGATATTCAGTGTGAAAATAGCAAACTAGAAAGACAGTCACTTTGATCAGTCTCTCGTACCATTCACTCAAGATACTCGTCTGTTTGGCCTTCCTTGCGTTTCTCAGGTCATTCAACCTCCTGTTGACGATGCGTAGTCCAGTGTGGTGGGACGCCCGCATCACCAGCGGCAGTTACCGGATTCGATTCCCGAGTGAGGTTTCGCTGAGTCTTATTGTGCCTAAGCTGATACGGTTTGTGGCAATGATCAATGTGGAGAAGGGCAGGAGCCTGGCAAACTCATCCCAGAAGCCTTTTTGAGATCAGAAAAGATAACAGCTTTTGGAGACACTCTCTGTCATTGCCTCATTCATACTTTTAACTGGTGTAATGTGGGCTTGTAAAGAAAACTTCTACACCATTAACTGCCTTCACCTTTTACCTTGACCCTACACCTTGCATTGCACCTCCTGGTTATTGAGGCCCTTTCTATATAATGCCTGTTTCAATCCGTCTCTCCAGCACTTAGTAGGTCATTCTCTCTTTCAGCCTTCTAACACTTCCATATTATTCACTCCTTTTACCAACTTATCAGCTGACGTTTTTATTTTTCTGTAAAAGAAAACTACTGAGATGGCTATTTGTCTGTCCTTCCACACTTTTTCTGTCCGCCCTCAGATCTTAAAAACTACTGAGGCTAGAGGTCTGCACATACTCCAGTCATCAAACATACCAAATTGCAGCCCTCTAGCCTCAGTAGTTTTTATTTTATTTAAGGTTAAAGTTAGCCGTGATCGTGCGTCTGGCACCGCTATAGGCGTCAACAACACAGGCCACCACTGGGCCGTGGCTGAAAAGTTCATGGGGCGTAGCTGAAAGTTTCGTACAGCATTATACGTTGTACAGAAAACTCGATTGCGCCGAAGAAACCGGCGCATTTTTTACTTGTTTTCCACTCAACCACTTTTGTGTATATCCTTATTTCACAACATTCCTAATTATCTTACCCTGCATATACTATGCAAATAATTCATATCTACAGCTTCACCATTTTCACGGCATATACGTTTAACATCCACACTTTGCCTTCATAAAGAGGGTTGACTTATAATTTTTTTGTACTTTACAAACTTGACTTTGATAGGCGCTCCAAGTCTTCCTAATCTTTTGCTCACCCTCTTTTAACTTTCTTGCTTCACCTATTTTGTGGCTCACCTCATCTTTCATTCTTCGATCATTCACTTACTACCAATTAATTGTACGAATTAACCACGGCCATTCTTCCATCGTCCAAATTAACATTCATTGCTCCATCTTCCAAGAATCCACTGCTCCAAATTATTCTGAGCTTGCTCAGAGTAAACGCTTTCTCACTTTCGCAAGGTAATGCAGTCTCTCTTCACTGTGCTGAATACTGTATCACTTGCAAACATCCACCATTTCACAGCCCATTTTCTTATCCCACAACAATGTAGCTACATCTAATTTCATTTCTCTGACTTCTTGCATCACTGTCTTTAATGATATATAACAGCCACGGAGACGTAACATACCCTAGTCTTAGATCCAGTCTATACATTCTGACACATGCTTGGATTCCATTGTGAAATCCTTTGAATTCTTGACAACTTACCTTTTATGCCATACGTCCGCAACACCTCCACATTGCCCCCTCATGATTCTGTTCAAATCTTTTTATAGCTCCACTTATACCATGAACAGCCGTTTCCCTTTCTGTTCTGAAGCCTCTTAGCTCTTTCATAACTAACACTTGATTCACACACACACACACTCTCCTTTTGCATAAACTGGAACTATTCTTGCCCAAGACCAAATGTGATCTGTTATACTTTCTTATTCAGAATCCTACTGGACATCTTTCCTGGAATGGTAAATAATGTTGTGTTCTAATAATTCTTACAGTCCTTTATCGCCTTTACATTTTTCTGTCCCTCACCAGACATGCCTTAAAAACCCTGGTCAGCCACTCAGTTGCAGTTTTATGACCATGTCACAGCATTATTCAGCTGTGCCTCACTTTTACCTTATTCTTTCAACACATCCCTCTAAGAAAAGAAAGGTTTTCTTCATTTCTTTCTCATGTGAATTCAGTGCTTGCAATTGTAAGCATATGCAAAAAGTGTAATAGAAAACTTCAGACATTATAGTGGCCAATGGAAACTGCATTTGTATCTGTTGGAAACACCAATACATTCTGTTTTATATTTTAGCCTAAAAAGAAATAAACCCATGTTACAAATGTGACGACAGATCCGTTGTAGCTCTAGTAAAATGTATCTGAATTAGACAAAGAAATGCAAGTACATGATGAAATAGATTTATATTCTATTTTCTGCATAGTGGCTACTTGGTACCTTTCCTCTTATAAATCTGCATGGGTATGAGTTCAACCTCAGAAGTTCATGGGTATATTCAACATCTGGATTCAAGGCTTGTAGTGATAAGAGAGTCCAAAAAGTGATAGAGAATTGAGTTAAGAAAGTTACTGCAGTTATTAAATAAACACTAGATATATATATGTGTGTGTATATATATATATATATATATATATATATATATATATATATATATATATATATATATATATATATATAAAGTTTTTACATTCCGCAAATAACAACGATAGTACATGGGTAACAAACCATGCGTTTAAACTTTCGTCACCTGGGGCAAGCCCTTCGCACCACTGGCCCATATCTAAATAAATAGAATGAAGATACCTATAGGTCTGAGCTAGGGACGGTACTTAATGTCCTTGTGGTCAGGGTTTGTTGTCTTGATTTCCCACGTTGTGCTGTCATTTCATGACGGTATGTGTTTATATATATATATATATATATATATATATATATATATATATATATATATATATATATATATATATATATATATATATATATAGACTGAATGGGCCTTTTCCTTATCAAAATATTTCATAATAAACTTTCTATAATGTAACCGTTGAGGTAGTTTCAGGTCCAAGGCAAACATTTCCCCAACTGAAATAAACCCGATTGTTAAGAGAAAAATGTATGGTGCTATATGGTCTGCTTTAAGTTCACAATGTTGATATTGGCGGTATGTTATGAATTATGGAGGAAACAGCTTGGTTTGGTTGTAAGGTTATTATGTATCGTGTCTTTTCTATTTCCTTAAGGAACAGTCAATTATTATTTTCCATACAAGGCGAATTTACCACAGAAGAAGTTAAATAAGATTTGTGTAGATTAACACAAATGCTGAGAAAATTGTTATAATTTTTGTATCTGTTATCTATAGATATCCCTTAAGTCCAGCAGCATAAGATATTACAGCTTGGCTGTTTCTCTAGCTGTATCTTTTTGTGTTTGTATTTCCATTTGCTCAATTTACCTGTCACTGATAAGATATAATATTGTGTCCAGGTGGACCTTAATTCCTTTTAGTCAGTCAGAACAGTCAGTGAAAATGCCATTTGACAGGAAACTGTCAGTAATCGATCATGCTATCAGTTCTAACTCCATTACCAGACATTCTTCTTGAAAGTATTCTCGCGTTTCCGAAACGTATCCCTGCTACTTGCAAACTCGTTTCTGTACTCTTTTTAATCACCCCCTCCCCTCCCCCACACACACACTTCACGTTTTGATTAAGACGAAATGAAAACCGTTATCCTAAAGTTGGCACATTCACCTTGCAATTAAGCGGCTTCCTGTAATGCCCCCACCCGCTAACTTTTTTTTTTTCCTCTCTACATCAGATATTCAGGAGTTTACTCCGACCAATTACGCCAAAGCTCCGCGTCTCTGCCATTCGAATGAGAAAAGAGTCGCATTTTTAGCTTTTTAGAGGGACTTCGCTCGAATGATACGTCTTTCATACGCCTTTATTGTTGACAAAATTATGCAGTGCATTGCCTGCAACATGCAGCATATGTTTGGGACATCTGTTGCTTTGTTAACCATATTGTCTGCCTTGGAATTTTCTCTCTGATTGTCAGACCAACCCACCCTGTCTCTCTCTCTCTCTGATAGTGAGTGCTACGGTCTTGCTTTTTATTGATCCATCTGTGTATAAATTTTTCTTCAAAACGGTTTTTTTTATGGTTTAGCAGTTTTAGATTTGTATTTCAAAGTGTCCATGTGGTCACAGATCTGCAGTGGAGTCAAAGACCTTCTTTTATATTTTATGATATCATGAGTTGTAACTGCACATTATCTAGTGGTGTTTAAGGAATTTAACAAGAGGAAAATAAGTTACTGCTTCATACGGGGCGCTTTCTTTGCCAGAAGTGTCATTAGTAAGAACCCAAGATATTCTTTAAGCTCTTTGATAACGGCATTCCTCTCCCTGCCTTCCCAAAATTTTATTATTATATTTGTTTACTCCTTAGTCTCGTACTTTTCCTCTTTTCCTTTAGTGTAGAACTGGATGAGAGAAAAAAAAATGTAAGCATGTGTAGCTGAGAAGTCTTCAGAAGATGGTAAGACATGGGTATAGTAATAGGTATCATCTGAGGTAACATTAAATGTCAGGGACAGTGCTTTTTATGGTGGAAACAACCTGCAGTCAAGCAACAATGCACAACTGACAGATGTGCAAGTGGATGAGTGATTAAGGACTTACATCCCCGATTGAAAATATCTTTCTTCACTAAATGGTACTAGTTGCGTGTTACAAGCTATTTACGCAGAGTATATAATCCTCACTACAAACACATTATTTTATATATATATATATATATATATATATATATATATATATATATATATATATTATTTATTTATTTATTTATTTATTAGCAGTTAACATACTTTCACGGATATAAGTTCGTTATTAAAATTAACATTTTCCGTTGTTACCAGGCTATTCCTTTAATCGTATGCTACAAGGAAAATTACGGGGGGGGGGGAAATGTTTAGTAGTCTCTTGAATACATACGTGCTAAGTGTACTGTCCTTTTGAACCCGAAGTTCTGAGAGTAGATAACCTATGTTACATTCGTAAAATCTGGACCATTTAATAATTAAATGTATCGGACGTGTATTTATATACATGTTCGTGTGGTTGTTGTTTTATTCCTAATTTTTTTATTTATTTTCTATTTTTCTATGTCTTGTTTCAGTATTTGTTTTTCACATGTGGATGTCCGATTCTGTAGAATTTCGTGCAGCAAGATAAAGCCCTTTTGGCTTGTTCTATATGCAGATGTACACATCTGAATAAAATTAATAATACTGTCACTAGATCATTGCTATTTTAGCAGTTCCTTTAAAATGTCTCTTCGGGTCTAACGATATTTTCATCATCTGACGTCATTCAGTAGAGTAGTCATTTAGTATCCTTATCAAAATTATTGCTGTTTTAAAATAAATTAATGACCCTCAAGCCATATAGATGGCGCCTCTTCACCACTGTTCTTTTTCAGACATAGTTTATGTAGTACCTTGACTTCTAATTAGACAGCTTTTAGTTTATGTAGTACCTTGACTTCTAATTAGACAGCTTTTCAACCCGTTTTTGGTACTGAACTCTTTTGATTGATTTATTTGAAGAGGTAATAATTATACTGATAACAATAGTAGGACTTTCTCTAGGTCGAGAACAGGATATGCTGTATATCAGGTCCACAGTAATATTCAGAGGTGAATTATTGTTAATTTAATAAATACGCTACAAGAGCTTTCGAACCCTGTCCTGGGTTCATCTTCAGTCTGATGATGAACCCAGGACAGGGTTCGAAAGCTCATGTAACGTTTTTATAAAATCAACAATAATTCACCTCTGAATATTATTGTGGACCTGATATACAATGATAACAATAATAATTTTCATGTACATTTCTTAGATTCCGTTTTAGCATTTGGCATTTTGTACAGGATGGATTGCAAATGACTAGAACATGTTATTTGAATGTCTGAAAAAGACATGACATTCAGAGCGTAGGCATATAGCATTTTTTTAATGGAGAATCTGTTTACACAATGGATATTACTCTAATGCAGTTGCATGGGACTGAAGTTTAGTACCCGCCGCAGATGTTACAACATGACACGGAGTAGAAGAGCTTAGCTCTGCAAGTGTTTTGTATAATTCTTTATAGGTTTACCGTTAATTGTATTCATTTCGTCTGTTATTAAGACAGTATATAAGAAGTCTAAATTGAAGATATTCAATGAAAGAATTTCTTTGTAAGTTGCAACTTATTTTTCATTACAACACCATTTTTTTTCTTGTTATTCGAGTTGAGAATTCATACCATATATTGTTGGCTAGTTGGAAGGATTTACAGAACTTATGGTCTCGACAGAATAAAAGGCTGTTTTAATTTGCCGGAAACCTAAGAGCTATACCTTGGACATCATTGAGAGTACATAAAGTTTACAAACTTGATGTTCGTGTCTGCAGTCACTTCGTTACATAGCTACACACCCACACACACACACACACACACACACACACAGGTGCGGACATGGAACGTAAAACTCCTGAAGGTGGCTACTCTGAAGCTATTTAATTATTTTTTCATATATAAAATTATAATGACCATGTTACCTTAATTATAGGGGCGTCAGTAAAAATAAATTATCGCTTAAATGTATTTGTCAGATTATTTTTAGCTTTGACTGAGAGAGCCTTGTTTTTCTTGACAAGTCTCAATAGTGGAAACTAACCGACTACATTAATACATTGCATTTAGAGAAAGAGAGAACTGTGTTTTTTGTGGGCGCCTGCATGTACGCTCTATGAGAGAGAGAGTGTGTGTGTTGGGAGAATCAAAGCTTAGCAAAAATACGGTAAAGTAACGGTAGCAGGAGTTCGATAGGCTCTGTATAAAAAACTGATACCAACAGAGGACGTATGATGAGCCTGCCGTATATATCTCCATGAAATGAACAAGAAAAGAAAATAAGTTTTGGAACAGAATAATCAGTTCGGATTTCGTGCAAAAGTTCAAAAAGACATTTATGAAATGAAAATAACATTAACATTTTTAAGAGTCATTAAAATTTAAGAGATCATTGATTCTTTGATGGCTGTGCGACGCATTTAAAA
>NC_089745.1:63783127-63803127 GCF_040412425.1 Macrobrachium rosenbergii | reverse complement strand
CTCAAAATTATATGCATTAGCTTAGGGACGATCAAAGACGTTGACACGAACACAAACGATTAGATTCAGGGACCAGTTTTTAAGTAATATTTAGTATACATCACGGGTGAAGTAAAAGTTTACTTACGAAAACCTTTAAGTTTATATCTAGAGAATTTCGATTTCTGATACATGTTGCAAAAGAAGGAAATGGAAAAGCCAGTGAGAGCTAAGCACGTTAGTCATTATTCTGAACGTGCGTGAACTTGTGCAGTGCTTTAGGAAATCTGGTAAAAGGATCATTTATATCTTCCACGAGAACCCGAAGGATTTAGTTAACTTTAATTATTGATAGACAGAGAGAACTTGAACCGTACACGTTTGTATTAAATCGAGGAGGGGATTTTTTTTTCTTGCCTCCTCAATCTTTTGTCAGATTAGATTAGAGTTTGTCATTAGGAAATAAGGCTGGTGTTTTCATGGTCGTCGTGGTGTCAGGATGGAATGCAAAAGAAAGTATAAGAACAGAAATGTTTGTCAGAAATTAAATGCCAACATCTGAAGTTTGAAGGCAATAACCAAGTAACTTGCAGTTCAGCAGTGTGGAAATTGTAGGGTTAGAGTTTTTGTGAAGATTAAAAGACGATATTGCTTATAACTCTGGTTCCCTTTGCACATTAAGAAAGGTTGCTCTTAGGAACTTCAGAAGAATTTAGAAGATTTAGAAGGAAGGCAAAGATCCCTGGAAGAGGGCTACGCTTGGAGACTGGGGTATGGAAGGGAAATAAGTCGGGGTCAGCAATGAGGATCGAAATTTGGGTTAATTAAAGAACGTATTTTTCAAAAGGGTTTAGAAAATAAGCCATAAGAACTGGATAAAATAGAGAACATTTAGAGTAAGTGTGAATATTTTATACACATTTGCAACACTTTTGGTTTCCAGCAAGTCTTTTAGGGGTGAGGTTGCTAGCCATACGTCCTGCCCCATGGATAATGGTGGAGCTTATGTGCTGATGCCTATGGCCTTGCCTAATGACTGTATGTATGTGTGATGCACTCTGTTATTATAATTATGTAAACCTGCCGTTTCCTAACGTTTATGTTTTATGCACAATCCCTAGGTGATATTTTCACGCTCATCTACGCACCCATACAATGTAATCATGATTCGCGAGTTTAATCGTTATCTTTTCTGCATATATTCATATGAAAGGCAAGCAGGCACTTTTCTGGTCCTTGCCTGGTATGAATAGAGGCCTGGCGAGCAGTATATATACGATATGGAGGGGAAAGAAGTGAAGGGTCCATTAGGAAGGACCTAGGGGTACGGAAGGGAAGGCAATCAAGTGAGCGTGTCGCCGGGAAGCAAGGCGAGGTCGACAAGCCGCTATTTATCGTTCTAATCTGGGCTTCCAGCAGTCAGAAATATCTCACGCACTGCTACCGAAAGGTATCTTTCCAGCTTACCTTTGAGTGAGGGTCAATAACACGCCACCTGGACATTTCTTGATCCTTTCCTTTATGGAGGACACTTTCGAATGCCTAATGTGAACGCTGTGGTTGTGTAATGCGGCATCATCTTCCTTGGTCATCATTATGCAATGTGTTTCTTCGTTCATACTTTGTGTGTGTTTTTCCGTATACACCTGTATATTTAATCTTTATATTTATGCATACATTCAAGTTTGGGTATGCACTAACTGACTTAATTACCCATCCATTGTTTAATTTAATTAATTAACAGAAACAGGTTTTACCTAATGACTGTTTTATTGCTGTTTTTAGCAGAAGTGGTATTCTTAGCCTTTCATATAAAACTGGGCCAAAACACCATTAACTGCAACAGCAATTTTATGGAAGATGACAAGAAAAAAATTCCTGTTGTTTCCCTAACAACAGATTACGGCTTCTTTCATCTGTTGGACGCGAAATTTCCAGGATGTTTTTAGCGCAGAGTATCTTTAAATTAATTAATTCTTGTCAAATAATCTATGCGGCTTAAAATTTTTATTTTTAAAGGAATACTCAAAACCCGTTTGTAAACAGCGATTCGTCCAGTTTCCTACCGTTTGAGGGTTGCTAGAGATTTCACAAACTCAATTCTTTACTGTAATAAATGTAACTAAGCCACATGTTCGAGGCTCTAATTGTAATTTACAGTTTCCATACATCTTGCCGCCACCGCCTTCTGTGTAATATTGAAGAGGGGACAGAGCATTTTGAAAAATTGTTTGTGAATTACCCTCAGATCGTCAGACTTTGAACGTATAGTATTATTTTAAATTTTCAGTTATTGTCTGACCTACGCATTTCTCACTTTCTGTGAGAAGAGTTACTGTGTGAACTCGGTAAACGAATTTTTTTTCCTTGGAAATTTTTAAATCACCAAGTAAACAAATATCTGCAATTACTTTACTTCTCTTCAAGTTGCGAACGAAGAACCTCTATAGTATGTCAGCTGTTGACAGTAGTTTAATCTTCAGTATTTTTTTTATATAGCACTGACACACATGCATCGGGCCTCTTAAGAAAATGATGGCCTTCAGTCGGACGTTAAGGCGAGCAGTCATTTAGTCCTTGTTGAGGGCTACATTATATTTACAATGGAAGTGCACTCTGCATATATAGGAGAGTACAGCCAAAAATTTATTAAAAACAAGAATGTACATGGGATGTGCATGTTTGTTCATAAATGTGTATACAAACAGAGAGTAGGTGTTTGTATGTATAGTATATGCATATAGCTTTGTAACTGAGTCTGATTTTGAATTTTTGGCGATAATTTTTAATGGGTAAGTATTAATATATGGTTCTGAAGTAGTCTATCACAGTATTTATGGGTCAGTTGGCGTTGGATTAAAACATAACGATGAAAACCACCATAAATGTCATAAGTCGAAATATAGTTTGTAGAATCGCAGACCAAAGAAACAAACATTATGGGTATGTTGCCTTTTCATGAAAAACCAATCTGATAAATCCACTGTTTCTGGAGCAGAGTCAGAACTGGATGTGAGCCATTCAGTTAAGCGTCGCAGCTATTTCAGACTTGCTGCCGTCAGGTCCATCACTACTGCCATAGAACATCAGCTATGTAAGTAAGATTCTCTGGTAAATAGGAGAAATACAGCAGTGCGCAGTAAAATGAGAGAACTTTTGAAAAAGGCATTAATTGAATGTTCGTAGTTCCTAGCCAGAAAGTTCTAATTACATTCTTGGTAATTTCTGCGGGCTCAAAATAGGTCTTTTGGTCTATGGAGAGGCTCTTATCCACATTTTGTGATTTCGCGAAAGTGACAGCCTACATTAATTAAGGTGATTTTGCGGAACTTCGATGAGATGTCAGGTTTGATTTGATACATTTTTCCATATTTTTTAAGATTGATTAAATTTATTAAATTTATCTATATTCCAGAGAAATACTGTGAGTAGAACATTTTTGAGGTGATTGTGTATTTGAGACATAACGATTAACATTATGGATCTTGAGAGGTTTCTCAGAGACCAATATGTTTCCAATAAAATTCAAGAAGAGGTTACTATTCCCACACTGAAAGGCTGCAATTGCCACACTGTAAAAAGAACTCAACTTGGCAAAACATTTTGTCAATATCATGCTCTATTTTTTCATAACTTTCCTTAGATGGAAAGACGCTCAATTGCTGAAATGTCCAGCAGTCACTTCTGATGAAGATCGAATGCGCATTCTGAGACTTATGTGTAACAGAGTTCGTGTTCTAGGTCTAATTCTTTCCGTAAAATCTGAATTCCCTCAGATTCACCGACCGTTCTTGAGGTAAATATAGGTGAATTGGTTTCCAGCCAATCTTTACTTCGTCGTCACCGCCTCCAATGCCATGCGAAATTTGCCAACTCAAAACTTTCCCGTCCTTTCACTTCCACAAATCTCCACCTGTTTCCAGCCTGTCGTCTCATAGTTTTTATCCAAGTAGGTCTGGGTCTTTAATTCGTAATCCTACTCAATTTACCTCATCTGATTATTTATTGTCAGCTATTCTGCTTATCTAAACCATCTACAGTCAACAACCTCCTCTTTCCTGTGTCGAAGACAATTTTGTGCTGTGTGTTCTCCTGTGTGAGCAACACCGCAGTAGACATATCAGACTTGCCACGCAGAGTGAATAGCGTGAATCTTGATTAGCATTCTCAATTCCAAATAACGACTATGCTATGCTTCTAGTGTTCATTATAGCGAGGTTTATTCCATGGAATACTCCTTGTTGAAATCATCTCTCTCTCTCTCTCTCTCTCTCTCTCTCTCTCTCTCTCTCTCTCTCTCTCTCTCTCTCTCTTTTCTCTCAGTTCATCACATATTTAGACATATAGTTGTACTATAAATAACTTACCAGTTTCTGTAAAAGCTATGAACTACTCGTATTATGTAATGCCCAAGAACAAAATGACATCATGTGAGATTTACAGTAACAGTTGTTCAAGAAACTCCGTTCAGACGCAGTGAGAGAATAATCCCCAAAGAATAATCAGAGGGTAAGATATAAGTCTCGCTTCGGTAAATTTATCATGTAAATGTACAATTGCCGTCAAATAGATAAGTGATTCGTTGAGTCTGTAAAGAACTTTCGGTCACAGAGAACGTCTTCGATGATTATCGATAAATCAATTCGCCTCCAATTCCCCCAACGCCCCTGCAACCCCCCTCCCGGGCTATATAGAGATATTTTCATATCAAATAAGCCAAGCCCCATATTGGCTCTACTACGGGTTGATTAGAGTGGTGTATGAGGTTCCCGTGGATACTCCCAACTTTCATTCACTTCTCGCAAAATTATTTTATGAATGGAGACGTCGCTCATAATGTCCCATTACTATTCTTGGACGAGAATTTTAGAGGATTTGTGAATGAACCAAACGTCTGTACCTCAACGACTGGACGTAGGCAGTTGATATAGTGAGAAAAACCTAGCCTCTTTATGAACTGTTGTTTGATTAGGAATTTTTAAATAGATATATCTAGACGCTTCCAAGAAACTCTCTCTCTCTCTCTCTCTCTCTCTCTCTCTCTCTCTCTCTCTCTCTCTCTCTCTCTCTCAGAGTTGAGGGTGGCGGTTTAATCAGGATGTAAAAATAAATTCTCATTTTGGATGATTTTGGCTGTATAACCCGACTTCATAGTCATGCATAGACACTATACACACACACACACACACACACACACACACACACACACACACACACACACACACACATATATATATATATATATATATATATATATATATATATATATATATATACTGGGTATGAAAATGTTAGTGAATAATATTTACAAACAGAAATTTTTCATTGAATGAGTTATATGTTTTTCCCCCGACTCTCCAGACATTTGCTGTGACTTTTACTGCAAATGATTTAGTACAGGAAGGGTTCTCGGGTTGTCGTTTCTCCTCCAATATATCTACTTCCCAACTATAGAAATTTAACTGATATACAGGAAGGTTATGGCTGTAGTTTCGAGATTCCCCTGAATATTACAAATTGTTCCTCTGAATATTGGCGAAGAACATCCGTTGACAGGGGCTTTATGCGTTCACTCTTCCTTCAGACATTGTTTTGCGAAGTTGGCAAAAGTTGAAAAGTTTATGGAACTTGGGACCACAAACTTCAGAGTACTCGTGAACGTACTTTAAGCGTAACATTTATTCATGAAACTTGGAAGGCATTCTCCCTCGTGGAAAGATTGAAGCTGGGAGAAGAGAGAGAGAGAGAGAGAGAGAGAGAGAGAGAGAGAGAGAGAGAGAGAGAGAGAGAGAGTTGCAAAACGAATTTGGTGTTTTTATTCTTTCTGAGTATTTTATGGTGACCGAGTTATTAATGCTCTGGACTGTTCTCATACATCGTTTATTCATGGTAATGGAAACCCTGTTACTGTATGAGGAGCGAGCTTTGATAATTGGATCGTTCGATATACAGGTATGTGTGTTACAAATTGCGAGACAGTTTTAAAATAATTAGCCAACCTAAATGAAAATTTTACGTTACTTCAAATTTCGTGCGATGAGCTGCACTGTTTATCGACTGAACACAGTCAACAAAGGAAAGTGCACCTGAGCTCTCGCGAATGAAGATAAGCAGTTAACAATTATGAAAAACCCCCAAAGCGAGTGATTTGGTAGAGGAAGTGAATGGAAACAAGTCTTATTCTTCCCTCCACCGAAGCGTCTCGCTCAACTCCACCTCTGCAGAACAAAGAGAGGCTGAACTCTTGCCAAAAAGTCTGTAAGATGTCACCCCCTTCCATTGCTTCGGTTTGAGCTTTTATCAGCAAGTGAACAGACAGAGAGTTGCACACATTGTACTGTACAAGGGAACGGTGTATCAGTAAGAGAAGGAAGGGGCTTCGATCATGGGACAGGGTAGGTGAGAGTAGAGGTTGGACGGAGTGCTGGCAAGGTAAACCGAGGCGATGGCGGGGTTGTCAGGAGGGAGACAGAGACAGGAGGGGCAGGAGGGAGGGGAGCGTAAGGGGGCAAACTCGGTACACTGAGAGAAAGAAAGAAAAAGGAGGGTTCCTGGTCTTCAGGACAGTACCGGAAGCGACACTTCCTTGTTGGTCCCTCTCCCAAATTCCCTGTAAATTTCCTCTCATCTTTTTGATGTGTCCAACCTACCCTCCACCACAACCCATCCATACCTGTGAGAATGCATTTACGCGGTGGTAGCAAAATACATTCTTGCTGGATTAGGCAATGCCATCATTTTAACAGGAACGCCTCAAGGTCAATGCCACCATCGAGCGGGAACGTTCGTGCATGTGTTCGTTGATGCGTTAGCGGTGGTTGGTGGTGGTGGACTGGGGATGGGGGAGCGGGAGGGGAGTCAGAGGACCCCTCGGTTGTTCGTTCCTCGTGTCGTTTTGTGTGTATTAACACCTGAAGGAGTTGGACGGTAATCGTGTCAAAATCTTTCTAACTGGATCTCACCCTGTCATGCCTGTACACAAGGGACACTGACGTCACCGGTGTTGCAGTGTGCCATTCTCACTTCGGAATAACACTAATTTGGTCATGTCACTCTATCTACTGTATGTCATTACTGTTATTATTAGTAAACCACACAAACAATCTTGTTATTGTTTTGTTTGGCGTTAATTGCCTTGTACTCGTAAAAATTTAAAATAAAGTATATATAAAGAATAATTAAGATATGGAGTCATACATTTTTCCCAAGAAAAATATACTGATCTTCAGTCATTTCCAAAGTACTGCTCAACTTACTCGCGGTCACTCGTAGTATACGCCAGTAACAGTACTTTGCATCACCTGGAGAGAATGGACGCACCAATTAAGGAGAGATGAATCCCATTTTCCCACGATTTACGTTTTTTCTTCCTCCTTCCGCCGTGATGGCTAACTCAAGTTTTGGCAGATAAAAACAAACTTTTTAACCGCAGCCCTCTCTCTCTCTCTCTCTCTCTCTCTCTCTCTCTCTCTCTCTCTCTCTCTCTCTCTGCTGCCCGAGTTCTTCCAGGCCCCAATCGTATCTCACTTCACTTACCGCCACCAATTGGTCCCCAACCACCAACACCGATCGTCCTACCGCAATAACCGCCAATGTGTTGCTCATTATTATCACGTTACCCTCTCCCCCATAAATGATATATTAAGGCTATTAACTGCATTGCCGTTTGCTCCATTATCTCGTTATCTGTTTGACACGTCTTGTCTTTTATTTCCCCCGAGAGCCGGCTTGCTGGTATGTTGGCCAGGCCCAAATTGCTGTACTTCGCTCCTCCTCGCATTTATCATCAAGGCGAAAGGCTCTTCACGTTAACGCGTTTCAAACTTTAAACAATGCAGTTAATGAGCAGCCCATCTTGTAAACATAGGATGACGTAAGCTGTTTTTAAGGTCACGTTTAACAATGTTGCAATAGGAAAAACAAAAGTCGGGAGAAGTGTAGCGAAACAATCACGGCAAATGAGATCCGAAACGCGTCTACTCTTAACTTTTTTTCTCTCTCTCTCTCTTTCAGTCGCTCGTTGCTAAGCAGATGCTACTCATCAGCATCCCGCTTTTCCACTTAAGCACGTGATTCCCTCCTTTCCTTATTTGGTCGTTTGTTGTTAGCAACAAGAATCTGTTAAAAGGAAGGCAAGGCTTGACTTGCGGTGAACTCAGGGCTGAGGTCGCCACTTTATCAACCATTTTGACAGGCCGACAACGACCAGGCTTGAATATTTTACTATTGGTTCATTCATGCATTTATTTGTCTATTTTTTTTCTCTCTCTCTCCAAGGCCTCGAGTGCTGAATGGGACTGACCCCTAATATTGGCTCGGACAAACATTCTCGCTTTTCGTCTTTTTTTTTCTTCTTCTTCTTGGAGCTCCTAATGCATAATGGGAGGAAGATCTGGGTATGCATCGCGGAAGCGGGGGATCAAACGTGCAAAGCCGGTACCTTGCCAGCCGTAAAAAGCCATTATGCCATTTGCTATTAATTATCATCCTTTACCTCTTGAACTTAACATTTAAAGATATTGTAAATGAAAGGAAATCTTTTCCCTGCCAATAAAAAGGATTTGAATTCTTACAGCATCGATAATATAACATGCGACACTATTATCTAAGACCCCGCTACATGCGACAAAAAAAAGTGTAGGGGGGAGGGGCGGGAGACGGGTGTGTGGCCGGGTGATCATTGTGCTACCCAACAATGAAAGAAAATGTAAATGTTGCTTTGCCGCAATGAAATACTGGGTGCTCTCTTGAGTGGGTCACCCCGCATACTTATTGAAGGCCTTTGAACGGGGGACTATTTTAATACGGAAACGTACCGCTGACGTTGAGCATCACGGGCCCGGTCTGTTCCTCCGGAGTGCAAGTTTTTATGGCGTGCGCATAAATCGGAGTTTAAAGAAGATACAGTACTCGGCAATTAAATTCATTTGCTCGCGCTCTCTTCGAAGAGATGAGGCCTCGTACCTCCTTTTTTTCTATTTTCTTCGTTTAGCGGTTTGCTGCTCATTTATTCCAGCTGCTTTTGCCATTTTATTTTACAGAGGAACTAGAGCAATTGTAGTGTTTTCTTTTTGTAAAATAGCATTAGCAACTATTATCGCTCTCCCTCATTTGCAACATCTTACGTAGAAAATACACCCTACGTACCACAATTCAACTTGTTCTATAGCTTATCACCTATTGACATTTAAGAACATGTTACGCCGATGCCGAGCGCCATTGCGGATTTAGGTTTATTTCGAAAATTCAGCGGCTATAAATATAAATTCGGTGCTTACCTCCATTTTCATGGCTGACCCACGTGCGCTCCTAAGATGCGTTCATCTGCATCTGCTGTTGGTAACGCTCTCGTGAAATACTTGTGGCAGCCGTAACGGATGGCCATGTGAACACATTCTATTTCTCTGATTTCATCTTATTAAAAACTTGACAAGATTTTTGGGGGAATCGTCCAACCATTCATGTGAAGCGAATGGACACGGGGTTTCCTCTCTCTGATTCTTTCGTCGTCTTCCTTTTTTTTATTGCTGTTTTGATTTTTCGTTCCATCTGTCTCTTGGTCGGAGGCACTGTTGTGTAAATTTATTTCGGATGAGCACGAGTCTTTTTCATGAGTACTGAAATATCTCTGATTCGGTGCAGCGTAATTTGTCTGCATGACGTTTTTCGACCGTCGGTTTTTATGGCTGGGAGAATCGGTATATTGTTTCCATTCTAATTATTAACATTGTTCTTGTTTTCTTCATTGTTATTATTATCGTCATTATCATTGTTGCTCGAGGTGATCACTTTTTCACTTTACAGATTACTGTGTTCGTAAAATTGCAAAATGCATTTTCTCGGAGGGGTTTTACGATTCAGTATGCCCAAGCTTCTATTAACGTATGGGCACTAAGATATATCAAACGTGTATTTGTTTTAAGTGGTCAAGTGAAAAATGGGTTGCGGTATCGATGACCGTATCGATAAGATCTGCTATATAAACGGCTTACCGTAAATGAGCGGCTGATTTCGTGATCACAGTCCGTTAGTCCGACAATAGTCCGAGCCCGATAGTCCGGTCCGATAGTCGTATAAACCGGCATTCCGACGTGTTTACTGGTTACCCCGTATGAGGAGGGTGGGGGCTGATTACAGTCCGTGATCTCGGGCCTTCTGACTTTCGGACTATCGGACCTACATCG
Organism: Macrobrachium rosenbergii; assembly: GCF_040412425.1. NCBI lineage: Eukaryota > Metazoa > Arthropoda > Malacostraca > Decapoda > Palaemonidae > Macrobrachium > Macrobrachium rosenbergii. Next base: position 63,792,964 of record NC_089745.1, on the reverse strand, counting down.
GGCCTATTTCTGTATTCGACTATTTCATTTGTATTCGGATTTCATTTGCGCCCTCCCCTCTCATTTCTCTTTCTCTCTCAAAACCTATGGATATGTGAGAAGTGTAAAGGTTTTTAGGACGATGAAATACACGATTTTCAGAACAACGCATTTTTTTCTCGCTCTGTCTTGAAGCAAATGACGATAAACTTGGTGAGGAATGTATATAATTTATCCCTTTTTTATTTCTTGTGGAGAATAGAGCAAGGGAGAGAGTGAAGAAATTTAGGGGAGTGAAAATAAGAAAGAATATACAAGGCCCTTTTGTTGTTTTGATGTGGTACAGATCTTCTTCCTTTTTCATTTCCATCTTGGTCATAAAACTGACAGGTAATTCCAATGCTATTCGTTCTGCACTATTATTATTATTATTATTATTATTATTATTATTATTATTTTGCTTATGCGTAAAACAGTATTGAGGAACATATTATGGGCACATATAATTTTTGTCTCGTTTCATATGATACTGTGTAGTGAGAGCGGTTCGTCTGGAGGAAGGCTTACGTGATCATCATACAATAAATCCCCGAGACCTACTGTACATAAGAGAGAGAGCGCTTCTTACATTTTCTGCCACTTCACTTCCAAAGCTCTTACCATTTTAGGGCAAGTTTATGACCAATTTGCTCTCTTCACTGGCGTTCATTCTGCCAAATATCCACATAGTAATGGCCACAAAAGTTCATTCAGTGTCCGTTATCGTGTAGTAAAGATGGAAAAAAAGCTGTTTTAAATACATCTTTATTCTTGTCTTTCGTTTCTTTTTTTCTTTTTGGGTGCTACATCTGCGGTTATGTTCATTTAATCCTCGTGATTTTTTTTTTCATATCTGACTTACAGCATAAGGTATTTCACGGTTTCATTGAATGATGGTAATCACAATTTTATGAACATTCGATTCCATTTGATGCAGCCTGTTCGTATTTTTTTTTTATTCATGTGAGGATCGATGAGAAGACAGTCAACCTCTTTAACTGTCCTGTGCATAAAAGAACAATTAAGGAACTATTTTGTTCTTATACTTTTATAGACACCGAGATGGCAAAGCATTTTGCATTGTTTCATAAAGAAGTGAGTGATAAAGGCGAAAATAATAAAAGGACTGAATTAAAAGGCTTCAGGGAAAGTGGTGGAAGTCGCTGAATTCCGTATTTCCGATGCCTGTGGGATGAAGGACTCAAAATCGGATGCATTTCACGCTCGTGATTCAGACAAAATTGCGTAGGGGGCAGTGCTGTCAGTGCACGTCACGCGGTGCACTGCAGGCATTACTTAAGGTTCATTGCAGCGTTCCTTCGGTCGCTAGCTGCAACCCCTTTCATTCCTTTTACCGTACATCCATTCATATTCTCTTTCTTCCATTTTCCTATCCAACTTCTCTTAACGTTTGTTTCATAGTACAACTGCTTTGAGGTTTTCATCCTGTTACACGTTTCAAACCTTTCTACTCCCAATTTCTGTTTCAGCGCTGAGTGACCTTATAGGTCCCAGCGCTTGGCCTTTGGCCTAAATTCTATATTCAGTTCAATCCCACAACGAGAATGGTCTCTGACGACGAGTCCGAGAAAGTGGTGACGGTGTTCATTCTATTATTATTTTGATAAAAGCAAAAGGAATGGTTACCGTATCTTTTGTTTCTTGTATTCTGCTCCTTAACTTCGTTCTCTTATAAAAACAGAAACACTCTCACTTTGCTAAGGTGTCAGTATCGCATTGCACGTTACCAGAGGTCTTTCGTTCCCTGTACTGTAAAACTGTGAGGTGATTTCTCCTGGCACTGCTGTAGACGTTAATGCAAATATGTTTAAGAGTGGCTGTGATCCTTCTTCGCTGTGCTACACACCATTCCCTTGATATTTTTCCTTACCGGCATTTTTATAATCTTTATTTGCATTACTCCCTTCGCTCTTTTTTTCGTACGTGGGCACTATTCTGTTGAAGCTTGTTTCGCAAGTTCTTGGACTCGTGCGATTGTATTTTACGAAATTTGTGCACATTTTGAATACTAATTATGATGATGAGTTTTTTATTTTAATTATTCTGGGATGCAGGATCTCGAGGTCAAATACTGCAGGTTTTTTTTTTTTCCTGGGGTTCAATTTATGTTCATTGATTTAATTTCTAGTGTCTTTTGTAAGTGACTTTTTCTCGAGGAATTTGAAAAATATGTTTTCCATATGGGACACATCATGACTTCTACGACTGTTAGGTCAAGGACCAGTTACTGATGTTTCCTTACTTGTGTGTTTGTTCATTGATTGACCGTTACACGATCTGTTGCTCTTGCATGCAGAACCTCTGACGTAAAGTGGTTATAAAAAACGTTAACATTTATTTTTGGAAGAGTAAAGTTTTGACGATCAATCACTTGGAATTAATATTCTTGCGGTCTTGCAAATGCTGATTTATTCAGTTGTACTGAGGCATCTTCGCATCATTAAGTAAATCGAAAAATATTCTGTAATCTTCTCCGCATATTCAGCTCCGTATCGCTAACGTAATTATGTTTCTCATCAATTATGACATCATTCATTAATAACTAAGACTATTATGTAAATTACATTTGTCATGAAAGCTAACGCACGTATAATCAAATGAAATTAACTGAAACGGACTGCATGCTGGTAGGCGAGTGCTAATGCTAAGGTAAAATATCATAGCAACTGATATATAATGATATATTAATGGTTAGATCCAACATGTCCGTTTTTTCTTCGGTTTTGTTGCTGCTTGTGTATCCGAACTAGTTTCCAGTATTTTGTATGAGGTGTTCTGAAGTGTATTCTTGGTCCCTGTTGTTTTGTCAAGAAGGAATCTTATGATGAGAACTTATTCTCTCTGGAAAAATAAAAAGTTGACAGCTCTGTGTTCCTTTGCCGTCTGGTTCTCCCTCTCGTGTGAATATTCTTCGAGACAGTTGCAGAAAGGTCATTAGATCTGGTCAGGGGTCAGTGAAATGAATAGGGTCTATTATAGAAACTGAGGTAATACCGATGAATTTAGAAAAAAAGTATACGTTAGGAAAAGAGAATCGCCGCTTGAGTACGAGTGCGATCTAGAGACTATGCTCTCGTGATTCCCGTCACGTGCTGAACTGGAAAAGGAAAGTGGCCTAAATCGATGTGGTTTCCCGTAAGCTTCGTTAATCAAGTCAAGCGTCTGCCCCATGTTTCATAACCCCCTGGCGCTAATCCCTTTGTGTGTTTATGGGGTGGTAAAGCGTTTTATATGGCTTTAATTGCACTTTATGGGTCGGTCGGGGTCAGGCACTTGCCTTTGTCCGAAAGTTTCCCCTTGCATGATTAATTTAAGGTCGTTATGTCTAGAACTAATTTATTGCTCATTACCGGGTACTGTTCACGACAGTGCTTTTTTTAGGTTTTATCTCATGATGAGAAAGGAAGGAAAAATGTTTTGCCTTGCAGTGATATTTGAAAGCGGAAAACGTGTAAATTGAACGGCAAAAGTTACAGGAAGTTCTCCAGGAACCTTCAGTTTGCCTCTCTTTGTAAAAGAAGAATCATATGAGAATGACAGCTAAAAATAGAGTGCGAAGATCTCTGGGACAAACAAAAAATTTCCCTTACCTAGTCCTATTCCAAAAAAAAAAAAAAAAATCATTAAAAGATTGGAGGATGGAAAGGTCGGGTTAAACTACGAAAGAGTCGGTAGACCACCATCCTAAAGTCCTAGAGAACCGAAGATTATAATATTCAGAAAAACGGAATCACGAAGAGAATTTCCAGGTTTGGCAGTAGAGGAAAAAAAGGTCACTGAACCGAACATGACTGGCCGTACCTGTGACAACTTAAACAAGTACGAGCCTCTTGAGAGGGAAGTAGTTTACCACGAGAAAATTATCCAAAAGAAAGGCAGGAATACCCTCGACCTATTTCAGTGGGCGTCCGAGCTAGGGTTTTAGTAGCAGCTAGATGTAGTGAGGTGAAATTTTTTCGTTTGTAAAACGGTCTTGGAAAGGCACAAGAATGACCCTTTGAAGACCAACAAGAAAATATGTTTGATGAAGGCGTGCCGTCATCTAGTACTGGATATCCAGAGATAGTTTAAGTGATGTGCTGAAATTTTCAGACCATGGAAAAGCTGGTTCCTTGGCTGGAAAGAGTCACGTTTGAATTAAAAGAAAAAATTCATAAGGCTTCAGGACTAGACATGATTTTGCGAGTTTAGCTTACCAAACATTAATACACAGTAATTAGGTATAGACAAGTGAACTCCAGATATTTAAGAAATCCACTGAGCCATTAGGAGAATATATGTATGTATATAATGTATATGTATATATGTACATACATATATATAATATGTATATGTATATATGTATGTGTGTGCTTTGTGTGTGCTTTGTGTGTGCATGTGGAAGGGTAGCTTCTGAAAAAAGATCAGGGCCAAATGCGTACATTAACCCTTTTCGTTGCGGAATTTATTTTGACTCTCATTCCCAGCTAAGTGCACATTTTACACAAAACATTTAAAATGCTTCTAGTTTGATAAAAAAAAATTACTGCATATGTAAGTACTATATTTTCAGGATTAAACCGTATTATAGCTTCCAAGTAGCCCATCGTGTGTATAAAAATTCAGAAAGGGGAAATATTGGAAAAAATTAAAATTTTTGTGGCTTCTGAGATCTTTTTTAGTAGTTGCACAAGAAATCCTGTTAGTACACTCTTAATGTTTTATACTCATGCTCCACATTTGCAACATTTTTTGTACATTGTGTGTGTAAATGTTATACTTCCAAAATATCTGCATAACGATGTAGATATCTTTATTAGTGATACTAACCATCCTTTCTATTGGCCATCATTCTGATATCTGTCCCTAACAAATACTGTTCTGAAGCCTGACTTATCTAATATGAAGCTATTTGCACTAAAAGAATTTTCAAAGATAGGTTTTGTGAATTAACTCAATTCCAACTGCAACAAAAGTTTTTATTTCTATGGAAGCTAAATCTGTCTACTTGATCTTTTAGGCAAAGGTTGCTTCTTAGCTATCATGAAATAGAAATATTTATTTAATTCTTCTACTTACAGATCATCTATTACCTCAGGAAAAATTTAGCAAAGCATTCATAAGGGGTCAAGTTTTCGAATCTAATTACCTAATGAGAGTCCATAATTCATTCTGTTATCCGGCTGTTTGGGATTATTATCATTTAATTCAACTTCATCCCATGTCTAGATGTAGCAAACTCATCATCATCAGCATCATCATCCTCACTTTCCACCAGCTCAGGATCATCAGTATCAAAATCAGATGCTGAATCAGAAGCAGATAATATTTCCTCGATTTCTTCGAGTGAAATATGTGTACACACACACATATATATATATGTATATATATATAAATCGGTATGTATATATACAAACGTACATATGTATATATATGTATACAAATATCTGTATATATACATATATATAAATATATATATACATCAATTAATATATATAAATGTATATATGTAATATGTAAATAAATGCATATATATCTACATTATACATAATATTTACATTATGCATAAATATCTATATATATATATATATATATATATATATATATATATATATACATACATATACATATGCATATATATGTATATATATAGTATATATATATATATATATATATATATATATATATATATAATATATGCATATATATAGTACATATAATATATATATGTATCTGTATATATATAATATACATATGTATATATATATAAATTTCTTTCAGGTGGAGGGCAGGTGGAGGGCAGGCGCTATCCACTGGGCCATACAAGACTTGTATGGCCTAGTGGATAGCGCCCTTGCCTTCCACCTGAAAGACCTGGGTCGATCCTGACGTGAGTCAGAAATTTATTTCTGTTCCACACGTGATTGTGTGTTGATTATTTCTATCGTATTCACTCAGAAGGGATAATTGAATATATATATATATATATATATATATATATATATATATATATATATATATATATATATATATATATATGAAAACGTCCCAAACTATTTACTCTGACATTTAGATATATAAACTATTTACTCTGTATATTTAGATATATATATATATATATATATATATATATATATATATATATATATATATATATATATATATATATATATATATATATATATATATATATATATATATATATGAGAGAGAGAGAGAGAGTGTGTGTGTGTGTGTAAAATGCTTGGTACAATAGTCAGTCTGAGACGGGTGTGTGGTGTCTACACGTTGTTGTTTGAAAATAAGCTGGCTTTATGCCAGCACGGGCTCTTGCTGATAGAGCAGCTCGTAAGAGTCATTCTGATGATATGCAAGTGATAAAGATGGTCAGGATTAAGAGTTATGTTAAAAGATGTGAAAGCCATAACGAAGAGTCTCCACGGTTGTTTGACATTTTTATGGACCTGGTGATGCATAAATTGGAAAAAAATGTAAAATTTTTCTAGCAAAAATTCATGAAATTTTGAAAAACGCAGAAAGAAAAATGTGAGAGGAGGTTAAATATAAGCTGAAGAGTGGGTTCTGTCGGTACAGACTTCGGAGTGGATCTACAACTTCTTATGACTTGCCTCGGCCCAGCAGCAGTTTTTGGTGCCCTTTTGTGCAGTGGAACCTCGTTGGAATTCGACAAAATGGATCCAGGTCTGGAAACCGCCTTTGGAATCAAGAATTGGCTTCGGGTTGCTGTTTTTGGATCAGATAGCACTGTAACAAGCAACATGATGATGATGATCAGAATGGAAAAATTCAAGCATTGCAGGGAGAAGTTCTTCTCGAAAGAGAAGAGTGGAAGAATCTGATCTAGAAAATGCTCTTCAAGAAAATGGAAAGGAAGAAAAAAAGGAGGAGACGCAGAGGAAGGAACTGGAAAAAGAACAGGAGGAGATGCTATCGTACACAGGACGGTTTAACAAGCAGACGATGGACCAGTAAGCCTTGGAGGACAAGATCCTTTTCTTTGAGAACGAAAAACAGCTAATGCAGATGGAGATGGCGTCTCAGGAAAATGCAGGAAATATGCTGGAAGATGAGATAACGAGGATGAAAGCAGAAAATAAGATTGGCTAAGAACGCTGCCGCTGTTCAAGATCTAAGTGATACCCTGAACAACGAAGTAATGAGCTTGACTTCTCAGTTGGCAATGCTCAGTTGCTCAACTGTCAACTCAACAAGAGGAAATAGCAGGTCAGCTGGAGACGGAACTGCGTGATATGGGAGAAGAAAGGGTGCAGATGACTAAACGGATCCGAGGACTGGAAAGCGAACTCAACCACTGTAAGACTGAGAAGGAAAACCGTTCGAGAACTGCAGGAGCAAGTTGGAAAGCTGACGAGAGAAAATTCCTCCCTCCAAGTTAGCTACAAGAGAAAGAACTGAAGCTCAGTCATCAGGATGATTTACTGCAAGCGAAAGACCGCCGGCTGGAAGAGATGGCGAGGCTGGCCAGCAGCACGGAGGGGAAGATTCTTCTTTTGGAGAGTGAGCTGCGAAATCTGCAGGCGAAGAATGAAATGTTGCTCCACCACTTCAAAACCTCCAGATGACGAAGAACACTTGGAAATGCAAACGAAAGAATACAGAAAAGACTTCCAGTTCTTACGAGCTGGCACAAGGCAGTAGGAGCCGGCCTCAATCGGACGGAAGGGAAATTAGAGTGAATCTCTGATAATGTAGGGCAAGAATGCTCACTTATGTTTGCCGGAACAATGGGTTATTGATAGAAAGGACTGCTTGCGTTTTTATTCATATATGAATATTCACATTGCTTTGTTGAATTTTTTTTTATTCTAAATTCAAAGAAAGGATGTAATAAAATTGTAAAAACTTATTCCCTCCATTCACTGACCATCTAAAAGCTAAGTATACTTAAGTCAGGGAATGCAATAATGAACTGCCTGATAACACTAGACAAAAACAGTGATACCTTAATATTACTCTTGCACACATATGCAATGTCATTTGCTATATATATATATATATATATATATATATATATATATATATATATATATATATATATATATATATATATATATATATATATATATATATATATATATATATATATATATATATATACTATACTGGAAATAATCACAAACGCTCAAACCTTCTACATACCGTGTTGAACTCATTCCCTTGTCCTGTAAGTCTGCAGGTGCATTTCTGACATATCGTATCACTTCATCCCTAAAGATATAAAAATAAAAAAAACATCGAGGCACAATGCGTCTTTGTGCTGTGCCGATTTTGACACCAAATTAGTCTTTCCCAGTCCGCATAGACTAACAGCACGCTTTGCTTCCATTGCAAAAACTTTTCTCTCAACAAAGTACCTTGCATCCTCAATCGCCTCCACATTGTATACCTATCGATTCTATCATAAGGTTTTTTTCAAAGTCCATTTATGTCACATACAACGTTTCCCTTAACTTGAAGATCCTCTCGCTTAACTGTTCCTTAACAGACGCTTGATCCCCCTCGCCTTCTTTGTATCTTCCACGTTCTCGCTCATAAAGTAAAATAAAAAAATGATTAAAAAATCATGCGTATGTGCGAAGACCTTGTGATTGTAGTATAGGAGTGTGGACCTTGTAGCCCGGTAGTGAGAAGGCTTCCCCGCCATCGGGAAGTATCATAAACGATTTACGATGAGGTTGACCAATTAAGGAGTGTTCTTTAAAAGATATTGCACCTCTGTTGACGTAAGCAATGAGTTATATCTTAGTACTTAGTCGACTGTGGTGGGTGGCATCGAGGGTGTAGGAGGGCGTAGTACTAGCAAGTTCATTCCAAGAATTTCTAAATACTAGAAGATTAACAGCCTTTGGAGCAACACCGTTAAAGGGGAAGAGTGGAATGGTTGATATATCTATATATATATATATATATATATATATATATATATATATATATATATATATATATATATATATATATATATATATATATGTGTGTGTGTGTGTGTGTGTGTGTGTGTGTGTGTGTGTGTGTGTGTGTGTGTATCTCGTCTACCCAAGCAGGTACTTTTCAATTACTCTTCAGATGGCAGGAGGAGATATTATGTGTTCGTTGATTTCAAAGGCGACACATTAGGGACAGCTTCTTTGAAACTTCCTTCGATAGCGTTATGGTGAGAAAGGACCGAGTCGTTAACTTCTGAATTTACAAAAGACAGAGGGCGGTCGTGAGCGCTCGCATCGCTACTAAAGCTCCTGCCTCATCGTTTTCCGGCATTACCTGTTTTTAATGTTGATAATGGAAGGCAGCATCTCACGGGGATAATATTCTTGACTCGTCTCAGTAACACGCGCTTCCAGATGCATCCATCTTCCAGCAGATGTCTGACGAAAGTGAAAGAAAAGAGAATAGAGAAAAAAAAAAGCTTTACAGCTGGCATCGCTTATCGACTTATATACTGTAGTTGGATTATCCTTTGTTGGTTCAGATCCTTCTCCGATAATTCTTATCGTTTTGTTGATACTGTCATGGCAGAGTTATCTATGTTAATTTCTATTGTTGGTGTTAGAAAAGGCATTTTTTCCTTCTTGCTCGAATTACCAAATAAAACCACTTTTCATATTACATAAGAACTTGATTGTATAGCTTTATATCTCTTGTTGCGATGCAAATTATAAATTCTTTAGTACGAATTTTACGGTATTAAAACAACGCCGACAGTGTTGTTCTTATTCTCTGGTGTCATCAAGCGCTTCGAATTCTAGGACAGTCCCAATTATTTATTTGTTGCTGAGCAGA
>NC_089745.1:63773127-63778127 GCF_040412425.1 Macrobrachium rosenbergii | reverse complement strand
GGAGTCTGAACTTTAATGTAATTGCATGCAGACAGGAAGCTTGATGTCTCTGGGATCATTTGAAATTTTAATGATGGGAGCAGGACGAGAGCAGAAAATTTAGAGAAAGCTTCTCGAGGTGAGGGGAAGGATATGAATGTAGTTGATATTGATGCTTCCATCTGGAATGGGGTCATTTCAAGGAAAACTGGAAAGAGTTATTGCATAACTCATTGAAAACAAATGTACAACGTTTTCAAGAAAAGGTTAAAAGTAAACTTTAAAAACTTATGACCTGTTTGAAAACTTCAATGAAGTCAGTAAAATTTCATAGGCTTCATGGAAGATTTTTGATTATTGTAAAAAGAATGGAGACAAAATAAAATGTTTGTAGGATGACAAGTAATATGAATTTCAGATGAAGAAATGACTTAGGTTACTCCAAAGGAGTCGACAAGCCAATTTTCAAGTTTTATCTTTTAATGGGCACAAATACTGAAGGTATTATGAGCAGAAACAGTTAAGCCTTTTTCGAGAAGTGAAGTTTGGTTGTCTGATACGTAAGAAAAAATAGTGAACGTTGCAAAACTATTGGTGAAATTTACCTGTAATGGAAAAGTTTGAAGAGATGAGACACTGAGATATTCGATGAAGGAATGGCAAAAGTCTTGGTACTGGGTGAAAGATATGTGCCGGAAGGGCTTGGAGGTAAAAAAGGATAATAATAAGTAGCGTATAAGACAGGCTTCTATTCTGATTTTTCAGGACACGGGAGTGGAATCCAATAAGATTCTAGGTTTATGGGTAATGTAGGATATTGTATTAAAAATGCTTCGAATATTAGATTTCAAGTGTGTCACTTCACAAAGGTGTTTTGATCAAGTAGACACAATTTTTCGAGATGCCTCTCTTTACCTATATGTATGGCGGTAGTTCAGTTACTCCTAGAACTTGGATTATTAAATTTCAAAGACCTTACGCAAATTACATTTATTAGAAGTAGAACAGAGTATGGTTAGAAATCTTATACTTGCGTAACACTTTTAAACCTGGTCAAAGCACAACGGATTCGAGGAAATATGGTTTTGACTGCCCCCGGTTTGGTCATTCATCAATTATTAAGAGTTTTTACCGAAAAAAAAAAAATATTTTCAACTATTTTGCCGGTTCTAAAGGTATGAGAAAGTCACTTCTTCTGTGAATCGACCATTGATTATTTGATACTGAGCTCTCCTCCCCATCTTTACCCCATAGAGTAAAACGAATCATTGTTCAGACACACACACACATACAAACACACACACAAACACACACACACACACACTCGTGCAGAAGGTGTGACTATTCCAGTTATGACCATTCCAGTTGTTTATGGGATAAGGCTGTTGGCCCAACAGCCATGACCCATGAATGCCAAACGGGCTTTAATGCCGACGAAGTTTGGGTTATTTTGGTGGGCACCCATCTAAGTAGTGAACAAACCCACCGTTGTTGATCTCTCTCTCTCTCTCTCTCTCTCTCTCTCTCTCTCTCTCTCTCTCTCTCTCATATATATATATATATATATATATATATATATATATATATATATATATATATATATATATATATATATATATATATATATATATATATGCACAAAGAAAGAGAGCGTGTCTGTGGAACTGTAAACGTGACTTTTTCCATATTCAAGGGCATTTCGTCGAATGTTCATGCAGTTTCCGAAAAGTCAAAGGGAGTTTTGCAGTAAAAATGGCAGTTTGCCTCAAGCAAATTGCAGTGAGCACTTGCAATAAAGATATCGATGACTAGAACATAGTAATTATGGAGCTAAGGAGTTAGAAAGCAAGAAACTGGTTTTGGCTTCGTAAAATTTATATTGGGAAGTCGGACGCTGCAACATTTTTGGTGGTAAATACCGTAGAGGCGACATTTGAAATGTATTGTGAAATCGAAAAGGAACTCCCGTCGATAAAATATCAACTGTACGTTATTCAACTTTTTAAATAATCACAATTAGTTATTACTAAATACTGATCTCTCATCCATTTCAAGCAATGAATGGCGCAGAAAATGTCAGTTACTTTTGAAAACATTAATACCGAAAGAACTGAACCAACATCTGAACAGCAAAACATTTGTCGTGGTGGTGGATTCCCATGTGAGCAAAAAAGGAAGACACTTTTTTTATTGGCTCAAGCGATCTTACAGAAAAATCTATTTTACACTGAATACTTTGCTATTTTTGCTATGCTCTTCTTGATATTTTTGATGCAACAGAAGCTTACTCTTCTTAATAACGTGATATAGACAACGATTTTTTTTTATATAAATTTGTCTCGTATGATGCAGTCCCTTACTCCTTGGGTAACTCTTCAGTGTGGCTTATTGTTAGACTGATATAATAGAAATTTTAGCATTCATGGTATGCGCTTCCCACGTTATAATTGACGGGAAATAGAAGAAAGGACACGCATATCATGCACACAGAGACACGCAAACGCACGCACACATATTTATACACACACACACACATATATATATATATATATATATATATATATATATATATATATATATATATATATATATATATATATATATATATATATATATATATATATATATATATATATATAGATAGATATATATATATATAACGCATATTGACTAACTATTAGGCACTTATTCACAAATTCGCTTGCCCCTTCCCGTGATCGATCTCGTGGCTCTTTATGGTGCAAGGATGCGCTCAGCCTCTTAACCACGCGGACATGCCCTTCTCCTTGGTGGGGTGGCCTCTTCAGAAGGTGTTAGCCTGAAACATCTCAAGCATTCTAGGTTGATGTACCAAACCCTTTCCATATTTCCGCCCTGATTTCACCTATTTCGGTCTTAATTAACTGCTTAAGTTATAAAGGCACAACAATGGAATGTGGCCAAAGTGTTCTTGCTTGCTTGGAAATCGAATCCGATATATATATATCTATATATATATATATATATATATATATATATATATATATATATATATATATATATATATATATATATATATACATATACATATATATATATATATATATATATATATATATATATATATATATATATATATATATATATATATATATGTCTGTATGTTCGTGTCTGTATTCTGGCAGTCTTTCAGTGATATAAGATTGGATATAAATAAGGTAAAACGGGCAACTGGTTTACCTGCATGTTATGATATGTACAGGTGGAGATTAGCGATTTAGTGGATTACAAATGACGATTTGCTTGCTGGCCTTGAGATGCGTGAAGGTTAAGACTTGATTGATTTGGCCCGCATAGCATGTACTTAGGGTGCGTCAGGGAGGGTTTCAGGAGGTCGATTTAGTAAACACAGTTAACTAATTTTGTAGGACTCCCGTGGTGACCTTGATTCAACACAAGGTCAGTAAGCTAACTGCCGTTCATAATCCTAGTAATGTTATTATTCTCCTCTTAGACACAGTATGTGTGGAGGTTGGTTACCTCTGTTTATCTGAACAAGTACTTAGTGGTTCGCTGACTGTGGTAATTCGCAGCCAGGTTCAAAATGGGTGTACAGTAGGGTTTGCAGCCTCATACCAAAAAACCAAAAAGACAAGTTGAGAACCGAAAGTTTAACACAGTTTGGACCCAACCTCTCCCAGGGGCCTTAGTTGGTTGGGTCAAGTCCAGAGCACCACTCTGAGGTCACTATACACACACTCACACACATACTCATTTATGTGTGTGTGTACACAGTATGTACATATATATATATATATATATATATATATATATATATATATATATATATATATATATATATATACTCATATATCTATACATGCACGCACACACACGCACACATATATATATATGTATATATAACGGCAGTTCTTTCAGTTTATGTATTCAATTAAGCCGTTCTCCCTAGCTGGGAATTTTTGCTGAGAATAGACAGGACAACAATTAGGGCCTAATTCATGCCGTGAAGGAGACTTCCACAGCATAAGCTGCTTCATAACTCTACACAGAAGGCTCATCAGCAGCATATCGAAGAGCCTTCAGACACTGCACCATTCTGTTTTATCTTGCAAGTATTCATGCATCTTCCTTTTCTATACCTTTCTCTTCCCCATCTATTCAGCACTTTCAAGGTCTTCCTCTCGTCCTGTCTCCTAACATTTCGCAAAATAAGCACTTTCATCAACCTATCGTTCTCAATTTTTGACACACGTTTAAATGTTCTTTCACCTTTGCCCCCCGTAGGGGCATTAGTGCCGTCAGTGCACCTCACGCCCGGTGCACTGTGGGTATTACTTAAGGTTCTTTGCAGCGTCCCTTCGGCACCTAGCTGCAATCCCTTTCGTTCCTTTTACTGTACCTCTGTTCGTATTCTCTCTTCCATCTTACTTTCCAGCCTTTTCTAATAATTATTTCGTAGTGCAACTGTGATGTTTTCCTCCTGTTATACCTTTGTAACCTTTCCTCTCAATTTTCCTTTCAGCGCTGAATGACCTCATAGGTCCCAGCGCTTGGCCTTCGGCCTAAATTGTATGTTTTGTTCTGTTCTTCACCTTTGTCATCGGCCTCCAAACGTTTTGGTACCAGAACCATGTTGTAAATTTTGCACATTTTTGCCGGCCAAAGGAAAAAGAAATTTCGTTAATGCACAAGTGTTATTTGGATCTTTTCTTGTAATCAGAAAAATTAGAAATCCTATGTTAGATAAATATTCTGAATGTTACGTAGCTGCAGATGAGAAATGTAAGCTATTAATTTCTTATATTTGATTTATTTGATTTACTGAAATTTCATTCATGTTTATTCGAATGAGAATGTGACTTATTTTGAATCGCTCAATAAGAAAAATGAACGCGCCCTAAGAAAGGACTTCAGTAAGACAAACCCAACGAGTTTAAAATGAACCTGAGCAACTAGTAAAGCTTTACCAAAAATTCAGTCTTCTCCTTTCAACAAATCGGGAACTTTTCCTTGTGACTATT
>NC_089745.1:63718127-63768127 GCF_040412425.1 Macrobrachium rosenbergii | reverse complement strand
GTAAAGGGTTAGTACAATGTCGTTCTGTCTGGAAATTAGAAGTCAGCTTCCAAGGTGGTTTCCTTTATCCATGCCCAAAAAAAATTAGGAATGAGACCATTGCTGCAAGACACATTGTTTGCCATCTTCCGTAGATGTCATGACTACAGGGAATTCTGCTATCGCCCTTAGTGCCTGTGCCCGAAGGGCTATTCTTGGCTGCTTATGAGGTGCTACGGTATCGCACTGACCGGAACTATGGGTGTTCCACTTTCTTGAGTTTTAATAGAGCGATTTATTAATGCATTTGTGTCTGTTGATTCTTCTTTATTTATGTCTATTTCTCCACGTTGCTTAACTGGGCGTTTTATTTTGTGTTCCTTGCATTTTAGGCTTATTCCAAACGAATATTCGCATTTTAAGTAACAAAAAATTTCAACAACAGCAGTAATAATAATAATGATGATAATAATAATAATAATAATAATAATAATAATAATAATAATAATAATTACTATTATTATTATTATTATTATTATTATTATTATTATTATTATTATTATTATTATTATTATTATTCTGTTGAAAACGAAATGTGTTGGTGAAAGGATTATGGAAAGTAACGTAACTTAGCCCACGTCATAATAAGAAAATTTGTTATAAACAAATTTTTCATGAGTTATACCTCTAAGACAATAACGTTGAAAAACGTACATTTCACGAATTACTGCCATAACACAGTTAAGTAATGTTAAGAAAACCATTTCTGGTGAGATCTCCGTAACTAACAATTTTTATTCTTCCTGTGCTCTCCAAAGTAGCAGAAAAACTTATTTTCAAGCCACTTTACCAGTATGTGGAATTCAAAGGATTATTGGCTGATAGCTAATATGCATAAAGGAAGCAGTTAGGTACCTGCAATGCTCTGTTAGATTTGACATGCCATCAGCAAGAGAACCTTGTTAAGGGTTTTGAGTATAGGGTAATTAAAATGGATTTTAGGGCTGCTTTCGTTTTAGTAAATCATAAAGCACTTACATATGAACTTCAGAATCTTGGAGTGGGTGGATATGTTTTATGATTACTTCAAGATTTCCTTACTGGTAGGCAGCAGCGAGTTGCTGTTGCTGGGATCTTTAGCGAACCAAGACCTATTTTGTCTGGAGTTCCAAAGAGTAGTGTTTTCGGTCCACTATTATTTTTTATGTATACAAGTTGTATGGTTGTTGGCCTGGAAAACAAGATTGTTCAGGACGCCGATTATGCAACACTTGTGGGTATAGTAAAGTCTCATTTTTATGAGAAATGAAGCTGCCCTTAGTCTCAGTCGTGACATGGACCGGATTAGTGAATGGTGTAGTCAGTTGGGTGTGAGGCTGACCTCCATTAAAACGAAAACTCTCTTGATTAGTACTTTCCACCCCATTCTCCCCTTCAGTTGGATGGGACTCTGCCAAATAAGTCTGAAGCTTTAACTATACTTGGTGTAACTGTTGAGTCACACCTCACTTTTGAGAAACATCTAATGAAAGTATCGGCAAATGCCGCAAGAAAGTTAAGTGTTGTACAGAAGACCTCTTGAATTTATAACAGTGATAAAATCAGTGCAACCTGTTTCAGGTCATTTGTTCTTCATTTAGTAGAATACTGTTCTCCGTTGTGGATGTCTGCTTCAGCCAGAGATTTGTCTTATTTAGACAGACTGGTTCGTGGTGGTAGTTTTTTGTTTCCTAATATTAGCAGTTGTGCTTGGACCGTTGACGGATGCATGGTCTCTTGTTTGTCACTTTTTCATAAGTTGTATTTTTAACAGGCACATTTCGCATTCACAATTCATCCCCGATCATCTTCTCTTGCCGAGATCAACCAGATTTGCTGTACAGCGGCACCAATATGCATGCATGCATGCAGTAGATGTACCTCGTACCTCACAATTGAACTACTCGGCTCCAGAGGTCCGCCACCTCGCTGAGGGTATTGTGCAGGTGGACCTCAAAAGTTCAAGCAAAGATGTAATGCATTACTACCCTAAAGCAATTCTCTTTGTATTTTATAATTTAATTACATTTCTGTCTACTTATTTATTAACTTAGTTTATTTATTCTTTTCTAATGACTGATCTCTTTTTATGTTTCCTATTATCCTCTGTTACTTCTTTCAAATGAACACCATATTCTCTGGAAGCTTTATTTCAAGTTAGTCGCCCTGTTGGCTTGTTCCATATGAATATGGTTCATTTTCTGAATAATAATGATAATTATAACACTAGAAACCCGTTTATCATGGCCATATGCCGTAACACTAGTAATTAGGTCAAACAGATTTTTCAAGCCTTTGTCATAATTGGATAATAAGGAGAGGAAACATTTCTTATGGTACTTTTTTTTGTAAGGTTTAATATTGTCTTTTATATTGGCTATTTCAGTAGCACAATCATGACGGCCTAGGCTTCTCTATATTCCATTCATATCACCTGATACACCTGATGCGATTTTTAGGGTCCTAGTGTATCCATTGTAATGGTATTACACACTTGTGTGGCGTTATTTAAAGCATTGAGTAACTCTAGTTATGTTATCTAATGGCACTTTTATCACTCATTTGCCAGTGTAATACTCGGCGCCTTTGCGATTCATGATGTGTTCTATCTCTGGCCTCAAAATAATGATTTAGTCAGATTATTTTATTGTTATTTTTTTGCTTATTTGGGCTATTTTATAGTTTATCGACCATCACTTAGCATCATACATAACTATATATATATATATATATATATATATATATATATATATATATATATGTGTGTGTGTGTGTGTGTGTGTGTGTGTGTGTGTGTGTGTGTATAATTACATGTGGTAGTGAGGTTAGGAGTTCTTACCTTGGTAGTTACACATCTGACTGGGAAACCATCACAAACGTAATGAGAGTAAAATTAAGTTATCTGATAATGCAAGTAAGGGAAGGACTCTGGAGAGAAATTCTGGGTCTGTATTAATTAAATGTATTTACAATGCTCAGAAGATCAGTTACAGGGAGCCCTATACAGTGGGCTCTTGGCACCTTTCAAGTGAGTTAATACATGTGTTAAAATTGAGTGCCACCACGATAAAGAATTAAGGCTGATATATAACACTTTGATTGCTTGGTGGATGGACGTATGGCACAGTGGAGGCAGATGATTTCACAGAATGATACACGCAACCTTTCTGCAGTGTAGAGAAAGAAAAACGATCACTGGATGAGCCCAAATCACAGTTTAATCTTTACAACGGGACTGCTGAAGGCTGAAGGAGATGACATCAAAATATAATAAAGTAATTGACCCTTTTAACACACTGACTATGGGTTACCGACGATTTGTTAGGGTCTTAAGAAAATGCAAGTGAAAGTTGAAGCGGTATGAGATTATGAGATGAGGGAAAAAGTTAAGTTGACCGAACACTTTCCCCACCACACAGTAACTTGTTCCTGGAGTGAAGATCTGTGGATGTAGAGTCAATAGGATACTTGGTTGAGTGGGACTTCTATGATTGGCACTAAGGTGGCACTTGGATGGGTAGGCTATCAGTCAAGCCAAGTTCGCGAGGTGTGCTCTGGGACAGACTAGCAGTCTGTGGTTTGTACTGGGTCAGTTGCCGGTCTGCTGCTTGTTGACCCCTGACCTAGCCTTATATGACCTATGTCTCTGCTGGTGTTTCCCTGGGCGTACGGGTGCGAACGATCATTCGTATGCGAATTCCGTTAGTCCACCCTCGGGCATTTCGCGTGTCAAGTCCTGGATGCCGGTCTTGCTTGGAAAAGTGGAGTTTTCGGCCACGAAAAGTCATAAAAGAGGGTGGCGCACAAGAGCAGGCGATTTAGGAGAGATTCAGTGAGGGAAAATACAAAGACCCTGGCAAATCAATTGTCAAGTTTTAGTTAAAAGGAGCGGCTTAAGGCTCGTCTTCTTTGCTCTCTGCGTGAGGGCTGTGGAATGGTGACACTCTAACAATATACATATATATATATATATATATATATATATATATATATATATATATATATATATATATATATATATATATATATATATATGTGTGTGTGTGTGTGTGTGTGTGTATATGTGTGTGTATGTATGTATGTATGTGTATATGTATGTATATATAAACATATCACATTTGTTTTCAAACACTCACCTTCGCTTGTGTAAACACAAGATTAGTACGGGTCTTACTGTAGAGGGAAGATATTTTATCTCCTTTCGCTATTCCCGGGGAAATTCTAAGCTTTTTATTACCACAAGGGTGATAACAAAAAATCAGTATTGCGGAAAAAACTGAGTGTTCGTGTTTATCCTTAACTATTGATGATTTTGTTAGTCACGCCAGTTAACTTATTTAGGAACTCAGTCACTATCTTACAAGAATTCTATGCGTAGAGAACTGTTTTACTCGACTTATTAATTGTGTAAAGTACATCGAACACTTTTTTAGGTAATTCATCAGAAAAGAAATAGGAATGCGAAACAGCAAACTTCATCTGTTCAATCCGCTCTGCGTCAGTCATACTCTTCTTTAAGTCAAGGTCAAGAGGAAAGGTAATTGAGTATGTTATGATTTTTTACATTTTATTTTTAGTTTGAAAATTCAAGTATTATCGTGCAAAATTTCGAGAGAGAAAAGAAACCTTTGGAATTCAGCTCTTAAAGTTACCAACCTCAACGGGAAAATGTTTAGTGATAACATGTCAAAAATTTTTAAGCTCAGTAGTTTTAATACTAAATCGTTTTATGATGTGGTTATTAAACTGCGAGCCATTGTTTTTAACTTTATTCTTCTTTTGAATATTCAGACAGCTTCTTACCAATAATTTTTGCAAGAAGCGATTGTGAAATTATTTTGTGGCATCAAGGGCTTCTTCTATATTCAGTTGAGTTATTTCCTAATTATTTCTAGAAAAGCGATACTTTTCCAGCCTTAGTAACGTTTTTCTGCCTGATTTCATAGAATAGAAAAGCAAAACCATCTTCGTTGTATGTGTTCGTTACGATAAAAAAGGGATCACGACGCATGGTATTATAAACGGGAACATGTCTGTTGCAAACTTTTTTCTATCAATAAATTCAGGCTTTGCTTTCTTTTCTTTAGAGATTCACAAGACAATCTGTCTATCCTTCACTCGGCTCATTTATTTCAAGTAAATCCTAACCCCCTTTTCTCTCCACTTCCTCTCCCAGTCTGAGGGAAAAGTATGTCACGCCGGGTTATTTATAGGTAAAAAGCGTCCTGGATCGTAATTCCATTTCTTCCAACTGGTGTCTGCTCGCTTGCAGGCTCTCCGTTGGCTAATACATCGATTGCTCGACGATTCGACGCACGTTACGTAGGTATGCACACAGGCATTCGTGTTACACAAGTATACAAACACCCCTGGCAATGCGCACGCGTTTCCTCAGACACAGGTTCACTGACGGTTTTTAAAATATAATAAGCACTTTCTTAATAAATGTTAGACTTGGGCATCCGTTTTCAAAGTCGATGTTATTGTTCATGTAATGCTTGGTTCGGTAGCAACATTGAAGTTATGAGATCTTCAATTTCGACTTTCTTATATTAATTTTCTGCCCAGAGGTCCTTTATTCCTCACATCGTTGGACTGTGGAACAGCCTTCTTGAGGATGTTGTGCAATTAGAATCTGGAAAGTTCAAGCAAAGGTGCAACTCATTGCAACCCGAAAACAGTTCTCCTTGTATTTTAATAATTTACTTACATTTTTATCTATTTATTTATTGATTTATGTTATTTTTTCTTTTCTAATAATTGATCTCTTCTTTATGAAGGGTATTATTTATTAGACTAAAAATCTGCTACTTAGTTTTCGTCACGATGAATAGTGTGTGTAAACAACTTCCATAGATACAAAGAACGATACATTTTACAAGAACAGAAAAGTCCTAGACAAGTCAGAAATAGCTGACGAGAGGGAAAATCTAGAGGCACATTCCAAAAGGCACACTTAGCATCCCAGCAACTGTGATCCTTTCAAGAAATGAGTAGGAATGTAGAGCAAAGTGATAAGAAAGAAATTTTTCTTAGTAGCTCTAAACTGAGGAACGAACCGAGTTTCATCTGCCCCTTTCAGAGATGCTGTCCAGATCTGTACTAATAGTATCAGCACGATTAACCGAAATTAAGAACAAGTTTCTGAAGTGATCTGAGAAGGGTAATGTTACATTCATTTGAAAGGACAAGGCAAGAGTGGATCTGCAGGGAAAGGAAAGGAAAGTGTTTAGAATAGATCTCTGTTACTAGTGGAAATCAGAAAAGGGCAAGTATTTCTCCATCATTTGCAACAGAAGTACACTTGTCAAGTAAGAAACACGAAGTTAGTTTACAGAAGGAAAGAGTGAAGCCATAGGCAGTAATTTTGGCTAGCCGTGCCTTATGCTAAGCTCTGTGGAAAGACCTAGAGATTCCCCAGGTTGAAGAAAAAAATCTGTGGTTGAATTAGCGCAACAGTGTTGTCTATGCCAACAATCTAATCGAAATTAAGAATGGTCTATCTGGCAAGATGATGGTCAGCTGTCATCATGCTACATAATTTTTTTTTCATACTATTTTATCCACAGTCATGAGTTTGCTATCTTCTGCTGCTAACAGACTTTCTTTTTCTAGTTTTGTTCCTCGCTTAAAAGAAACTATACAGCCAGCATCAGCATCACAAACGGATGTATCAGTCAACATGTTATATTTTGCATTGAAATTTAAAAGCAATACTCTAGTTTCCGTGTTTACATTCTTTTCTAAATATAAAAACAAATGTTGTCATTTGAATGTTTACATTTTCTACGAAATACTAAGTACTTAGTATTTTTGAAACCTGACTTCCGAGAAATTTCAAAGTGATCTTCGTCAAAATAACCGCCTGCATTAATAGAATAATTTGGATACTAAGTAATGTCAGCATGAGGAAGAAGTAAAACCAGGTATAATATTGTAAAGCTGAAAGATTCAAGTAAAAAAGCGAATTAATGCAGCTATGACCACTGGAAAATGGCGACGACAACGCCTAGTTAAGCCAGGACCATCTGTTGGCGAGATTCTCTTGACAAGGAACACCAAAGAAACTCTGACTGCGGTGAATTTGGAAGCTTGCTTTGCCATAAGTTTGACCTTATTTTTCTAATCAAATGGAGGTTAATACCATATGTGAATGGTGAAAAACATTGTGTAACCTATTATGAATTTAAAACTTTCGTTATTTCATTAAGGGTCTTTGTTAACGACCTGTAGTGACTTCTCTTGTGCTAATCGTGTATTAAACTCGTGATTGTTGGACTGATGGGTTGTTGTTTAGAATCATTTAAGGAAAGTTTATCGAGGTGAAGGACTAAATAGGCTTAGCCTTACTTATACCCACTGTACCAGTCTCGCCTGTTGGGTTACAAGAAACGGTTCGGCCGTACAGAGGCCGCTTTCTGAGAAGGAACCCACTTCATCAAAGCAAGGAAGATCTGTGGTACAAGTTTACTTAATTAATTCGTAAAAATTTTCTTGAAGGCTTAAAGCTTAATTTTATCTGGAGACAGACGACAGTGTTCAAAATTTTGTTTGACCGAGATCTCTGAAACGCTGCTGTGAAATGGGTTATGTTGATTGACTTTCTTGCAGCTTTTTGGAAAATGTATTGTCGCTTAGCAAACAATACCTGTAAAATGCCAAAAGAAACATAGAAGCAGAATTAAAGTATTGCGTTTACGCAGAAAGAATGCAAAATGATAGACAGTACCAGTGCCCCGACCCTGGAAATACACCATAATTACCATTGCATGGGTTAAGTGACGTAAGGGAGTGTGTTTGTTTTTGTTTATTTTTTGCGTGTAGTGAAGTCACCGTTGCTGGCATTCGTCCGCTGTATTTTAAATTCTTGTTGTGTTTTGGTTTTTTGTTTATTATCCATTTTCAGTTTTTTTTTCTTGTTGTATTCTCGCCACTGTCGAAATCCTTCCGTTATTTTGCAAAGTAAGTTCACGCTTCTTTCCTCCTCTTTTTTTTTTATATTATTATGGAAGCAGTCGATACGTAGACAGCCTGGCATTGCAAGAACTCTGGAATTATTATCCGACTGACCCAATATACCGTGACACGATGGTGTCCAGCCCAGTTATTAGGGAGCGTTAGCATGAGACATGAATGAGCCCCAGCCCGGGACCCCCTCGCCCCCTCTGCTCGCTCCGTCCGTCCATTTCTCACATGCGAACGCGGTGGTTGGTACACAAACACACACACACACACAAACACACATAACAAATACGTATGACCAGTAAATGTACGCACTGTTTGTCATACATTTAATTTCAGTTTAAAAATTGAGGGGAAAGAATAGTTTTGGCTTGAAATAATCTTAATGGCTTGGATTTTTTTAAATTAAATATTCGTAACGGATTAGATTTTAAGAAACCCCCAGCAACGAAAATATACTTTCTTCATACGGACTGATATATTATGCAACACTTAGCCATAGATGAATTTCAGACGAAAAATTAAGAAGAGTTTTTTTTTTCTAAAATACTAATCAGAGTTAGATCTTGTTCGTGCATAAAGATAAATACCACAAATGGTGAATAATTCCAACCTATTCGACGAGGTGTTCTCGAGTTGTAAAGCCGCTCTGAGATATAATGTCTTATGTACGCTCTCATTTTAGCTCTAGAGGCTCTACGTGAATATTTTTAGCTATTTACATATTAAAGGGAGCGGCTGCCAGTGACATAGATAACCCTCGAAGGGGTTGAGGAGGCTTGTGGAACAAGAGTCGGTGAACAGCAGACTCACAGTGAGAGAAATTAAGTAATGAACTGTTTATTGCTTTTAGCGATGGATGTTTAGATTCATACCGCTTTCTTTGTGGGCGTATCATTTATGTGGGGATTCTAAGTTCTCACAGTCAAGGGATATTTTGTAAAGTTCGAACCTGTTCATTTGTTTATTTTGAAAATCTAATTGAAATAACTTGCTTTTTAGTTACAATTAGAACTGAGATATCGAGTACGTGAGTAAATTCTGATGCTTAGGTTTTGAAAATTACAATATATGTTTGATTATCTTGTAATAATCCGCATTCCTTTGAAAGAAAATTTACTCACGAAAATAAAATAAGTGTTTTGGTCAACTTTGATCGTGAAGGTAAGATGCTTTCGTACAAATTTCCTTCATGAATAAAGTGTCAGGTTTTTAAAAAGATAATTACGAACTACCAGCAGACAATACTGGCTTGTTTTATTTTACAGACTGTATTAACCTCTTTGGCAATTGGTACTGTTCCCTTTGTTGCATGAAAATTCAAAACTCCAGCGTCAAATGCCTTTCCTCCGTAATTTCTCCATCTCAGGAATACTTTGGTTTTTCATTTGTTTCAAGGTAGCTCATGCATTCTTTTTGAGAAAATGATTCCCAGCGTCGTCGATTTTAAGTGAACCCCAGGGTAAGAATTTCTTTAATTATTGCAAGGATTATTAAGAGTTAATTTAAAACAATCATTTGGTTTTATTGGCATATTTACCAGTGTTAATTCTTTGGTTGGTACACAAAGATGTACATATAAATATATATATATATATATATATATATATATATATATATATATATCTGTATATATATACATATATATATATACACATGTGTGTGTATATATATATATATATATATATATATATATATATATATATAATATATATATATATATATATATATATATATATATTTATATATATATATATATATATATATATATATATATATATATATATATATATATATATATATTTATATATACACCCTCTTAATTTCTCGATTTCTTCACATTGTGGAAACGCTTTTCACTACTAAACTAGATCCAAATGGTGAGATAAATTAAGATATTCTGATGTCTGGCCGAGACTCGATCTCGGGTCCGGAGTATCAAAACAAGGTATTAATAATTACCTCGTTCTGATACTTTATTCATCTCTTCATTTGGATCTAGGCTTACCAGTGGCAAGCGTTTCCAAAATGTGAAGAAATTGAGAAGTTAAGAGGGCGTTGTGGTTGATAAAAAGTACTTTCGTATCTAGGTAAAAAGTGACCTGTAGATTCAATATATAAATGTGTGTGTGTCAAACTGTGAATACTGCTTTTTGGGATCCCTGCTTTGTTATCCACATGGAGCATATGTCTTAATCTATTCTTTAAACGCAATCCAGAATATTGCAATTGTTATCTGTCTTTCTATAATATTTACGACTGATTAATGATCCTTGTTGCTGTATTCTTTGCGGCGTTACAGACAAATATAAAGACTTTTATTGCTGTCATTTAAAGGTAAGTTTGATTCTCCGTTCCGATCATTTTTTTAGAAAAATGATAAGGCTTCTGTGGTTGATTGATTTATTGATCACAAGCTGTCTGTTGTCGTGAAAAGCATCCGTGTCTTTTCTTTATCCATATCTCTTAATTAAAACAAGTGCAAGTGCTTATTTCTGCTGACAAGAGGTTACCTTGGATAAAAACAACCGCCGTTTATTTACTCATCCTCTGATTTGTGTTTGCAGATTTCATTTTATTATATAAATTACATAATAACGTCATCAATTTTACGTTGGCCTCCTTCATAAGATCTGCATTATTAATTTGCTTCCTCTTTACATAAAGCCTTGCGCCTTGAGGTTAAGTCCACTTTTCCTTCATCCTTAGCCTCTGCAAGTCTTCCACTGAACTTGTCCTTCCCATTTGCTCCGAAAATATTTGATGCACATAAAGTCTGACCAGGCACTGTTCATTCTTGAGCATATATATGCTTAAACCATTTGAAAACACTGGTTCTTCAGGACTATATCTCAGCCTTTCTTACCATTCGTTTACTTGCATTTTTCTTTTCTCTTTTTTCATTTCCTTCCTCCCGTATTGTTTCCGTTTTCCACGATTCTTATAACCTTTCACTCTTCAGAGTCAAGGCTCTCTCTTCTTTCTGACCTAAGACCCACTGAGGTTTCCCTGTTTATTTCTTGTTTTTTCGGTCTTTGGCCGAATATAGACGTTGATTTACCAGCCCATTTAGGGTGCACTTTTTTTTCCACTACGAAGCCGTTTACTCTTACCTGATTCGGACCCATAGAAAAATCAGGAAACAACAGTGCAAATAGATACTATAGTTCCCCTCAGCTCCTCATGTCTACGGCTTTCATTAGGACACTTGTCTTTTTTGGCTTACCGAAAACTTTGTGAGTCACTGTTTCATTTTAGCGTAGTCTGTATATTTAGTATCTGTAAACTTGCTAAGTCTTCTTCTTTCTCTGTATCTTTTCCCACTTCTGGGGTCGATGTTTCTGACAGCTTTCCTCCACCTGGCTGAGCTGGCTCGGTCAAACACATCGTCCTCTGACAATTGTTTGTCTCACAATTGTTTGTCTCTCAGGTCTTCTCTAACTC
Organism: Macrobrachium rosenbergii; assembly: GCF_040412425.1. NCBI lineage: Eukaryota > Metazoa > Arthropoda > Malacostraca > Decapoda > Palaemonidae > Macrobrachium > Macrobrachium rosenbergii. The sequence goes on along the minus strand of NC_089745.1, from coordinate 63,756,703 downwards.
CATCCATCCACCTTCGCTTCTTCGGTCTTCCTCTTGCTCTCCCACCAGGCACCTCCATCTGCATCACTCTCCTCCCTACATATGTCTCATCCATTCTCATCACATGGCCATACCACTGCAGTCTTCTTTCCTGGGCCTTATTTGATAGTTCTACGCCTTTAGTGGTTCCTCTTATTCTTTCATTTTTGACCCTGTCTGTTTTTTTTACTCCACACATCCACCTGAGCATTAAATTTAGTCTCTACAGCATCCAGTTTCTTCCCTTGCACTCTCTTTACCGGCCATATTTCTGCTCCATACATCAAAGCTGGTCTCACTACTGTCCTATACACTCTTACTTTAACCTTTATGTTGATTCTGCGGTCGCACAAGACACCTGACATATTACTCCAATTTTTCCGTCCAGCCTGCACTCTGTGTGTTATTTCTACATGTAAACTTGCGAAGTGTTGACCACTTATTGTTATCCTTCATCCAGACAGCATTATTTGTAATACCCTTACTTAGTCTGTTCTTTGTAGCATTCACTTTTAATGTTTTCAAACAAGCCTTTCACCATTATTTTTCGTTTTTAACTTTTTTTTATTAGCATCATATTCTATATCAGTAAATATTAGACATTGTACACTCCACTTCCCATCCTCGGCTTTATTTCTTGTCTACCTTCCGCCTTCAATTGGACACAGAGATTAAAAATTGATTTGTTAGAGTGATTCAGGTGTGGGATGATTTAGAAGTGTACCTTTTCTTACTGAAGAGCAAATTAAAGGTTTTTGTAGTCCTCCGTGGACCATTCCACTAAATGACTGAGCTTTCTTTTCATTTAGACATGGGATAGTAGTTCCCTTGTTTAGTAGTGCTGTTGATAGGGAAGCTTTATTCACTCTGAAAGAATCGTTTGTGTTCTTTTGGGTGGACTCATTTTGTATGCTCATCGATAAGTTTTTCAGTCATATTCTCTCCTCCTGTACATATGGGCAACTTTAGCTTTCCAATTAGGATTATCTTTCTTTTTCTTCAGGAAGCCAGAAGCTACGTAGAGAAAGCGAGATATATGCATCAGTATAAAAAGGGTTAACATTCATTTCCCGTAGGGCTCTGATCGCGTGTTTAATGGTAATCATTTTGCAGAATCTGTTACAGGAAACCATTTGAGCACAATCGATCTCTATAAAACATTTGTCACTAAAATTGTCTTTTATAAAATTGATAAAAAATGGAGATCTTACGCATCATTTCGTTGATTTTACTCTCTATGATTTTTATTGGATATTCTATATAATAGGCGGAAAATGTCCGTTTTGCGGTGCGAATAGCCAACTCACAAGATTTATCCAAAAAAATATTCATACCTTCGAAAAATGTGATTAAAAAGTGTTTGCAGAAGGTGCAGTAATCATCCATCGCCAGTCTGAGTCACGTAAGAATCTTATTTTTCCTTGAGGAAGAATCTTCTTTTCTTTGAAAATTCTTGTGATGTGAATGCTGATAATCAGATCCACACAGAATCAAAAGAGAGTTTCCCGAGGCCGGTGAACTTTCCCTTCATTATTATGTAAGGGGGAGCGCTGAATGGTCTCCTTCCTAGTCATCTTAACGCCGTCGTCTCTGTTACTATAAATCTTCATCGTCGTCTCCGTTGCTTTGGCCGAGTCCAGAGGTCAAAATCGGGCCTCCCAATCCTTTTAACATCTGATTACGCTTCCGGACCGCCATTGTGCAAGGGTCTGTGCTGGCATAAGGCCTGCTTATCCAAACCATCCAGCCAAACATTCATCATCTTCGTGGTTCGTCAAGCTCCTGTTGTGCTAAAGGTAAGATGGCAATATTTCTTGTTAAGCTGTTTGATTCAGTTTTATAAACTGCGGTGAAGACAACTGTGGTCATCGTCAGAGGAATTAAAGTTTGTACTTGAGCGAAGGGTGTTCACGTCTGTTCTTGCAATGGTATTTTGAGTGTGCTTGACTGTGGGAGAATGGATGCGCGCATGCGCTGCATTAATCTGTACGTCCTCGTAAAAATACTGTTTTTAATACGTCATTCATCATTCGTCCAACATTCGTAAACTGCCTTGAAAAATGACCTGTTATTTTTATTTTCTATATTGTGCGCACGAAAGATGAGTGATATAATGAACTATTTTTATAGCGTATATATGTTTCTTACTTACGGTAGTGTCAGGTTTCAAAAAATTCAGTCTGCGAGTCAAAGGAACATTAGCTGGAGGATCTAGGTTATGCCTCTTCCTACACTCCTCCTAGGCTATGTGCTTGTTCTTATTTTTTTTTCTTTTGATTTTACTAGATTCACGAAATCGCACGTCAACCTAAACTAAGTTTTAAATATAAAGCAGAACAGACACTTCCGATGTTTGTTCTGTTTTGTATTGATCATTAATGATCAGATGTCTGCCTCCTTTTGGTTGAAAGCAAAATCGTCGCCGGGGATTTGTATCATTCGACGATTTCTCTAGCATTCGCACGACTTTCGGTGCAGAGCCTTCTTAAACCGAGGCTGCAGAAGCAGATTCAACAGGCGTAGAAGGACATGTTCAAGAAATCCGCGAGTTCGTTGGGTCCCTGCTGAATGCGCAAGTAGAACGAAAGCCATTTACAGCATTGCTTTAGGGAAGCTTATCCAGTCTTTACTTCCATATGATGTAAACCAAGTCATTGGGGAGAACCTTGAAAGCAAGATTTTTTTTCCAGAATATGAGTACCTCTGTGTTTGAGAGAAAGCCTTCGTTTAGGCTCATCTTAGGTCACCTTCCACCATTGAAGGTAGGAGGTCTCATACTTGAAAGGTGGCTGTGGCTTCTGTAAAAGTGTATCTTAGTTTAACCAGACCACTGAGCTGATTAACAGCTCTCCTAGGGCTGGCCCGAAGGATTAGATTTATTTTACGTGGCCAAGAACCAACTGGTTACCTGGCAACGGGACCTACAGCTTATTGTGGAATCCGAACCTCAGTATGACGAGAAATGAATTTCTATCACCAGAAATAAATTCCTCTAATTCTTCATTAGCCGGTCGGAGAGTCGAACGCTGGGCCAACAGCGTGCTAGCCGAGAGCTCTACCCACCCTTCCAATGAAGAACTATGTGGTTTCTGAAAGTGCGACGCTTCCAGTTTTCAACAGTATTTTGCCTCGGTTGTTAAGAGGCATATGTTGGCCGGGAAATAAGCCAGTACTCAGGTCAGCAGATACCTAAGGAATTTTAGGAAGTACTACACACACACACACACTGTACTATATATGTATTATATATATGTATATATATATATATATATATATATATATATATATATATATATATATATATATATATATATATATCAATGTATGGTATGTATGTATATATATGTGTGTGTACGTGTAGCGTGTATAATGTGTGTCCGTGTGCCCGTGGACGCATATATCTGAATAAACCGAGTTGTATTTAAACGGAGGAGACTTCGATATGCTAAACGGCATGCGAGTATGATGAAATGCCAGGAGAATCCTAATGGTGGTAACAACTGACTTCTCCCCAAGGTAGTAGTAAATCTAAAATCTTAGCCACAGATAAGTAACAAGACTGGAAACATGAGAGGGCAGAGATTTGCTTATTTTAAAGTTAAGAAGAACGAATGAAATATTGATTGCTTGAGGTGTTGGCAATATTCACACAAGGTTCATGTGAATCTGAAGCCTGTTGTATGCCTAATGAACAGGAAGAATGTGTCGCATAGTCGAAGAGTCTCACAGGAGTGATGTCCAAAATAGCGCTAACAGAAACTCATAACGACGCAATCTTGTGCCGAGGTTATAGCGAATTTTAATTGTCAGTAATGGATGGTGTGGATTCAGTCTAGTTAAGCAGAAGGTGAAAGGAATGGAATGGAATGGAATATGAGATTTAGGCCTGATTCCAAGCGCTGGGACCTATGAGGTCGTTCAGCGCTGAAAGGAAAATTGAGAGTAAAGGAGATTTGAAAGGCCTAACAGGAGGAAAACATCGCAGTTGCACTATGAAACAATTGTTAGAAGAGGGTGGAAAGTAAGATGGAAGAAAGAAGATATGAATGGAGGTATAGTAAAAGGAATGAAAGGGGTTGCAGCTAGGGGCCGAAGGGACGCTGCAAAGAACAGTAAGGAATGCCTACGGTGCACCGCGCGAGATGCACTGATGACACCACCCTCCCTACGGGTTAGAAGGTGAAAGGAGAGTTTCCTCAGATGCAAAATCAGTTCTGTGTACACGGGTGGATGGAAGAAGTACCGAGTGGAGAAGTACCAGTACATGCAGCGTCTCATTTTTGACAAATTCATACCCTGGGCCGATATGATTTTTTCAGTAAATGAATATTTACATCCGTTGTCAGGGTACCGATAGGTGTAACTTGAGTTTGTAAATCATTTGAATATTTGACGAGTTATTAAGTAAAAAATACCTAGAACAAATTTTCAGAAATTACGGGAAACAAACACTATTAATGTGCGTGAAACAAAGTGCTGCAGAAAGGTTAAAAACGAATAGAAAAATTTAACATCAGTGACCACTTATTTACAGCTTTCGTTTATCAAGGTAGAAAAAAATATTATATGATTGCTGAGACGTCTTCATTCCAAAATTGAATTTTGAAGGGGGTTCAATATATATTACAGAATGTATCGAATATGGTCAGATTTTCAGTAAATAACGAAGTCAATTCAGCTTCCTTTTACTAATGGGAGATCTGGGGTTAATGCTAGACCAGTTACGTAACTAAGTATTACCGACACCCACCACTCTCTCTCTCTCTCTCTCTCTCTCTCTCTCGCAGACAGTACCCAGTTTAGGGCAGTCACCACCGCCTAACATTCCGTCATTAATATGTGTGTCATACGTTATGATGAAAGCTAGTCACTACTCAGGTTGAAGCCAAAGGGAAAGTAGCTGGTTTAAGCGAGTTTATATATATATATATAAATTTTATATATATATATATATATATATATATATATATATATATATATATATATATATATATATATATATAATTTATATTTTATATAATATATATTTATATAATTATGCATACATACATACATACATACGTAAAAAACACACTCAGAAATTCGAAGGGATATATGTATGCTGAATGCCATTGAAAGATTAATGTGACGTAAGACGAATCCAAACGGTAAAAAAATGGTAAAAATTTCAGAATAGATGAAAATGTGAATCAGGAGGTTTTGAATTGGTTTGGATGTGTGGAAAGAATGGAGGGTGAGATGTTGATGACAGAGAAGAAACTGGAAGTTACGATCACAAAGGATCTTATAAGAATGGGTATTTTACCGAACTATATATATATATATATATATATATATATATATATATATATATATATATATATATATAAATATATATATATATAAATAAAAATATGTATATATGTATATACACACATATATATGTATGTATGTACGTATGTATGTGTGTGTAAAATGGATTAACATATTTTTCTATTTTTGAAAATTAAATGGATTTTATTTTTATTTACTATTATACAAACACCACGAAACACTTCACAAGGGGAGTTTGCTTTTGTGTCTAAGACACGAAGATGGAGAAGGAGAGAAAACGATACCAGACAAGAAAGAAATCAATTCATTCACTGCAAGCACGTATTAATACCTTTTCCCCTTGAGAAAAGGTAGTAATTAATAAATAGTGCTAGCTAAGAAAATGAAATGAAATTCCAGAAAATGAATGAAGCTACAGGCAGAGAGAGAGAAGAGAGAGAGAGAGAGAGAGAGAGAGAGAGAGAGAGATAGAAGTTGATAACACAAGACACTATATTAAGACATGGTTGCAGCTTCAAGAAGAGAGAGAGCTGTTGTACTGGTAATAAGACAAAGAGGCAAATAAAAAGCAAGAAAATACAAGCGAGAGAGAGAGAGAGAGAGAGAGAGAGAGAGAGATGCTGTTTTCAAGATAAGATGCACAGAAGAAGGAAGAAGTGAATGAAGCTACAGTGAGAGAGAGAGAGAGAGAGGATGATGTTGGCAAGATATTATCAGCTGAGGAAAATCACAAGGAGGAAGATTAAGCTTCTGCAACACGAATGCACAAGGATGTTGCTTCTAAGACAATACGTGCATAGGAGAAGTTCAAGAAAAGGATGCGACTGCAGTCACAGACGCATGCACAGGGAGAGAGAGAGAGAGAGAGAGAGAGAGAGCTAGCAATGTTGCAAGAGAAGGCAGGCAGTCAAGTGGATGGCCGCCAAGGTCGTGGAGAATATGGGCGATGGAACGCCACCACCCGTCCACGTGGACTCTCCGAGGACAACCACTCGCTCCACTACTTACTACTAGCGGGCGGCTACTGCTTACTCCTTACTCCTTAACTGCTGTTGCTGCTGCTGCTGCTGCCTCTTTTGGTGGTTGCCATTCCTTCCTATGTCATTGCTGCCATTGTTATTGTTAACGCTGATAACAAGACTTATTTTAAATTTTACTCATCAAAAGTAACTTTTGTTCCTGTGCTTGTCATCTGTGAGTCATGATTCGTGAAACTTTGCATGAAAACTCGTCCCTCTAAACGATTCAGAGCCACTTCCACACAACCAGCCGGATTTGTGCTTCCCAAAGTGCGTGTTTATATTATGCATGCATGTATACATGCACACAGTATTTTCCTGTAGCAGAGACTCTCAATAAATGCCTTCCTCGTAAACTTGTTTTAACTCCATCCTTTACATCAGTTTGTCTTCATGATGTCTGCGCCCTATCTTCTGTCCTTAAGCCAAGAGCACCGTGCCCTTTCTTGCCCAGTTGCCTCTTGGTAGAGAGTCCAACAGAATGAACCTTTGTTTGTTGCCTTCTGTTATGATCCACCCGTATAGTTTTAATTATTTATATGGGTTTCATACCTGCCCTTTATCTGCCATCATCCCTCATTATGTCGGTCAATCATGTAATTTGACAGGGAGTCAGGGTTGTCAGATCATGCTAACTATTCAATTAGGCTCGGGATCTGGTCCATTTAAAGTCCCGCTACGTCTCAATTGCCTTGTTGTTCCTCATCTCATACTCGACTCGCTTCTCAGCACTGTGCCCCTGTGTTCGCATTTTGGGCTTAGCGTTATATCCTTCACTCCGCTTGATTCATGAGTTTTGATAAATTCTGTGTGGCAGACTTTCTGGCCATTGTTTGGGCTCATATTCAGAGTCCTTCGACACGTAGGAGAAATTAGCGTCTTCTCTGCACTGTAAAAAAAAAAAAATAATAAGAATCGGAGACCAGTAAGAGTCGGCGGACATTTGGATCTGACTGTGCTTTGCATTGCTTGTGGACCCCCATGTACATCTTGTGGTTCTTCGTGATATTTCGTCTCTCATAGCGTAAGATGGGGTGACTATTCGACCATTCTCTGGGAAGTAGCAGTTCAAAAACACTTCCCTTGTTCTGACACAGTATGTTAAAATGCAGGCAAAGAGATGAAGATGAATGAAAAAACGCGATGATTTCTGGAAGGTAGACTAGGAACGTATGACACGTTTCTGCGCAGTCGTCATCAAGATTAGGCTCGCCATATGCAAGCACGCAAGCACAGGCTCTTGCTCCTGGCACCTGTAATCATGAGAAGTGTTCACTTTATCGTAATTAAGCATTTTAGATATTTTGGGAGAACGTGTGTGTACGTGAACTCAGAATGAAAAATTTGGATTCTAGTGCTGAAATTGAAGATGTATTGCAGCACACGCAAAGGAGTCCCGGTTGACGGTATTTGTATTAAGCACAAAGAGTAACTTTTAGGGTTACAGTAATTTCCCTCCTTCTTCGTTGTCTTTTTCCTTGCTTCCTCCTGATCCTCCAATTAGCCTCAGCCTCTTCAGCCCGAAACCACTGGATACTTCGCTTTTGATTCTATCTGTAATTGGACCTCACACCAACTAACATCATCATCTTTTAAGGGACCTTGTAACATCTACTGCCTCTCATGTGTTGGTTGGTATGTCTCAGACACCGGTGTCGTCATTTCTCTTAATTCAACAAATTTGGCCGTGCTAAGTCTCTCTCTCTCTCTCTCTCTCTCTCTCTCTCTCTCTCTCTCTCTCTCTCTCTCTCTCTCTCTCATTTACACGAATGCTCTTAACATAAATAAAAGCATTCTCTCTCTCTCTCTCTCTCTCTCTCTCTCTCTCTCTCTCTCAGTTACACGAATGCTCTTAACATAAGTAAAAGCATTCTCTCTCTCTCTCTCTCTCTCTCTCTCTCTCTCTCTCTCTCTCTCTCTCTCTCTCTCTCTCAGTTACACGAATGCTCTTAACATAAGTAAAAGCATTCTCTCTCTCTCTCTCTCTCTGCATATGTATGACTACACCTGATGTAAACAATGAAGAACAAACACTAAGCATTCTCTCATATACACGAATGCTCTAATATAAAAAAAATGAATTCTCTCGCACTCATAAGTGTGAATACACTTCATGTAAACAATAGGAAAACTCTCTCTCTCTCTCTCTCTCTCTCTCTCTCTCTCTCTCTCTCTCTCTCTCTCTCTCTCTCTCTCATGAAAATTTAAGACAGGAAAACATCAAACAATCTTTCTCAGGTCATTTTCATAATACATGGATACAATTAATATATTCAATGAAAAACTTAAAACATTCATTCCCATATGCATGAACCCACTTAATATAACAATAAAAATATTCAATCTCTCTCTATTCTCAACTCTCTCTCTCTCTCTCTCTCTCTCTCTCTCTCTCTCTCTCATTTGCATGAATACACTTGATATAAATATTGAAAACATTTTAAAGCCGTTCAAACATTATCTCCTTCATAAATGTAGATATACTTGATATAAGCGATAAAAACATCAGACAGCTCTCTCATATGGAGGAATACACTTGATAAATAGTAAAAACATTGAAACATTCCCTTTCTCTCTATTCATGCATGAGTGTAAGTAATATCAACAGTAAAGACATTCAAACCTCTCTCTCACGTATGTAAGACTATATACAAACAGTAAAAATATTCATCTCTCTCTCTCTCTCTCTCTCTCTCTCTCTCTCTCTCTCTCTCTCTCTCTCTCTCTCTCTCTCTCTCTCTCTCTCACAGACACACACACACGCGCGCATGAATACATTTCATATAAACAATGGAGATATTCTCTCTCTCTTTCTCTCTCTCACACACACACAGACACACACATATGCATGAATACATTTAATATAAAAAAACAATGAAGTTTCTCTCTCTCTCTCTCTCAGGCACACACACACACACACGCGCATGAATACATGAATATAAACACTGAAGATATTCTCTCTTTCTCTCTCTCTCTCTCTCTCACACACACACACACATATGCATAAATACATTTGATATAAAAACAATGAAAATCTCTCTCTCTCTCTCTCTCTCTCTCTCTCTCTCTCTCTCTCTCTCTCTCTCTCAGGCACACACACACACACACACGCGCGCATGAATACATGAATATAAACACTGAAGATATTCTCTCTTTCTCTCTCTCTCTCTCTCTCACACACACACACACATATGCATAAATACATTTGATATAAAAACAATGAAAATTCTCTCTCTCTCTCTCTCTCTCTCTCTCTCTCTCTCTCTCTCTCTCTCTCTCTCACACACACATATGCATGAATACATTTAATATAAAAAACAATGAAATCTCTCTCTCTCTCTCTCTCTCTCTCTCTCTCTCTCTCTCTCTCTCTCTCTCTCTCATATGCATGAATACATTTAATATAAACAATGAAGATCTTCAAGTATATCTCTGTCTCTCTCTCGTTGGCAGTAATGCACTTCATATACACCGTAAAAACATTTAAACTTTTTCTCTCTATGCATGAAAACACTTAACATGAACAAAAAAAGATATTCAGACTCTCCCTCTTTCTCTCATATGCTGGAGTGTACTTAGTATAAACAATAAAGATATTCAAGCATTCTGTCTCATAACCATGAATACATTTGATATTAGCAGTGAAGAAATTCTCTCTCTCTCTCTCTCTCTCTCTCTCTCTCTCTCTCTCTCTCTCTCTCTCTCTCTCTCTAAAACATGACTCTCTTTCATGATATGAATGCACTTGATAGAAACATAAGGCATTCTCTCTCTCTCTCTCTCTCTCTCTCTCTCTCTCTCTCTCTCTCTCTCTCTCTCTCTCTCATGCATGAATAAAGCTAATGCAAATAATCAAAAACACACACACACACACGTTTATTGTAAACAACAAACTCATTAAAACATTCTCTCCCTCATATCCGTGAATACTCTTAATAATTCAAATGTTACCATATTAATCATTGAAATCTTCACTCATTCTCTCTTACGAATGTATCTACTTGATATACAAGCATTCTTGGAATCTACTTGAAACAAACAAACATTCTTTGTTTCATAAGAATGAATACACTTAACGAAAGAATAACTATTTTTTCTCAAATGACAATGAAAAAACCTGATAAAACAAATTCCTCAACGAAAGAATAACTATTTTTTCTCAAATGACAATTAAAAAAACTGATAAAACAAATTCCTCCCCGGCGGGGAATCGAACCCCGGTCTCCCGCGTGACAGGCGGGGATACTAACCACTATACTACCGAGGAATGGTGTTAGAAAGGTGTGTTTTTATGAGTATTGATCTCCATATGTTCCATGCAAGCCTGTTTTATTTGTAATGTTTGAATTGTTATATCTTATTTAAATGTTATTTCTGTATCGTACGTTCATTTACATTTTTGTAGTAAAGAGTGTTAATATAGAAGCATCTTTTCAAAACTGTGGAGAAATGAGACTACTTATATCCACCTTTGTTATTTTCCACAGTTCGTTGCATAAGTGTTGTGCTCTCGTGTTCTTCCAACCACTATCCTTGCTCTTTTACCATTGTAAGTCATTGCCTTCCCACTAGATTATTAATATCTCTTCTCAGTTTCAGTAGTTATAAGTGGGGTTTATGACCCAACGGCGTTTGACGTTATTAATCACCTATTCAAATAATAACCAATCCCCTATTGCTTATTCTTTACGATTGAATGAATAACCATGTACCGAACACGTTACTGCCTAGCTTTCAGCGACAGCCACCCATCCAAGTACTTACCAACCTCAGTAGTGACGTACAATGATCCAAAGAACTGCAGTGTTGGTAGCTTTTGACCATGTTGTCTCTCATACCAGCCAAATAAGTGTATAACTCTCTCTCTCTCTCTCTCTCTCTGAATCTATATATATATATATATATATATATATATATATATATATATATATATATATATATATATATATATGTGTGTGTGTGTGTGTGTGTGTGTGTGTGTGTGTGTGTGATAATATGTATGTACGTGTGTGTATATATATATTATATATATATATATATATATATATATATATATATATATATATATATATATAATATATAATATAAATATAAATATATATATATATATATATATATATATATATATATAATATATATTATAGTGGGTGTGTGCATATATATGCTAATAATAGTATTTTCTGAACTTTTGGAATGTATAACAAACTTTGTGTCACCATTGTGCGAGATGAATGTTAAATGAGATTAGTAACGAAATTATAAATCCTAAAGTGGAGTTTGCTTTCAATGTAACTACGGACGACAGTAAATCAAATACAACAAAAAAGTAGAATCTGTTGAGCCTTTGTTTCATGTCATTTTCAGTTTTAAATCTATAAAGATGTCTTGAAAGCAGTGAAGTGAAGTTAAGAAAGAGGTGCCATTCACGGGAGAGAACAGCAGAGAATTTGTAGTCAAATCTACGTCAAGGAGACCAATTGGAAATCTTGCCACCTAGTGCGTTCGAAATAAGTGAATAAATGGCATCGATGCAATAATAAGGCAGTAAAATTGTAACGTTTTAAAACCGGAATAATGATTGTGAATTGCTGAAAATAGGGAACAGCTAGCTACGTTTGAGGCGGTAGACATACTTTATTCAGTGTACTTTGTGTTAAATTAAGCTTGCTGAGGCCAGGACTCGGAACCCTCCTTACATCTTATTACAGAATCGCTCTGTATGTCTTGGGGTGATATTTTAGAGCTTGGGAGAATCTGTCCACAAAGTTGTATGTTAAAGCGTGCAGTCTCTAGCTCACCGAGTTCATTATTCAGACTTCATGACCTGCATAAGGGATACTCAATCTCTCGACAGCTATTTTTGGTTTCATTTTCTTTGTACTTTCTCTAAATTGTATTTCTAAACCATTAGATTGTGCGAGTGGGACGCAAACACACGTACATTTCCTGCACTTGATATGAATTATTAGAACTTTTTTATTTGTTTTTACACATTTTCTGCCTTTTTTTCGGAAGGTGATATGCTGGGAATACTAAAAAGCGCTTTGGAAAGTTTCTCATTTCTCTGCCTGAAATTGTAATTTATTTGTAGTGCCAACACGTGTTATGATTATATATATATATAGATAGATAGATAGATATTATATACTGTATGTATATACGTGTGTTTGTGTGTGTGTGCGTGTGTAAGAGAGAGAGAGAGAGAGAGAACAAATACAACCTATATCAATTCATATCTAAGACGTCATCTAGAGGACTAATGCATAGGGATAGAGATTTTCAATACATACATTGTATATATATATATGATATGTATATATTTATATATATATATATGTACATGTATATATATATATATAAGAAAAAAAGAGGGATGAGTGGTTAACTCGTTAGCGCCTGAGATCAGTACTAACCAGTTGGTTCTTAGCCACGTAAAAATGTCTAATCCTTAGGGCCAGCCCTAGGAGAGCTGTTAACCAGCTCAGTGGTCTGGTTAAACTAAGATATACTTAATCTGCTTACAAATCTGTTTATCTATGCGGGCGAGCTCACAAATGTATTGCATATATATTTTAAATTATTATCGCTTTGTATCAGTCCTGTAGAGGACGTCTTCGATATATATATATATAACTTAGATACAAGCTAATCCCCAGTTACATTCAATCCGATAATACACGATATTTGTGGCTTGTGTATGTGAATATAAAAATTCATGCGTTTATAAGTGACAAAAATTCATATATATAAATTATATATGTGTATATATATATATATATATATATATATATATATATATATATATATATATATATATATATAGTAATTTATCTAGTTTTTTATTATTTTATCTTATTCATTGTACACACACACACACGCAGACATATATTAATGTATATGTAAGATTGTGAAACTAGGGATTTTCAGGAATTCGTGAAATCACCAATTCAATTAGGAACTTTTGATCCCCGAGGAGCTGGCACTAAACACAACGAAACAGGGATTCATCTACACTTTCGCTGCGTTTAGTACTAACCCTTTGGGGATCAAATGTGTTTCGCCGTGTTCAGTACTAGCTCCTCGGGGATCAAATGTGTTTCGCCGTGTTTAGTACTAGCCGCTCGGGGATCAAATGTGTTTTGCCGTGTTTAGTACTAGCCCCTCGGGGATCAAATGTCCCTAAATGCATTTTGATCCGCAAGGGAACTAACACAAAACAGTGATTCATCTGTGTACACTGTTTCGCCATGTTTAGTACTATCTCCTCAGGGGTCAAATGTGTTTTGCTGTGTTTAGTACTAGCCCCTCGGGATCAAATGTGTTTCGCCAAGTTTAATACTAGCCCCTCGAGGATCAAGTGTCCCTAAATGCATTTGATCCCCGAGGGGCTAGTACTAAACATGGCAAAACAGTGATTCATCTACATTGTTTCTTCGTGTTTAGTACTAGCCCCTCGGGAACCAAATGTGTTTCGCTGTGTTTAGTACTAGCCCCTTGGGGATAAAATGCATTTCGGGACATTTGATCCCGAGTGGCTAGTACTAAACACAGCAAAACACATTTGATCCCTGAGGAGATACTACTAAACACTGATAAGCAATGTAGATGAATCACTGTTTCGCCGTGTTTATACTAGTCCCTCGGGGATCAAATGTCCTTAAATGAATTGCTGATTTCACGAATTCCCCGAAAATTTCTTGAAATCTCTGGTTTCACAGTCCTACCTTAACATACATACTGCGAACAGTGAAGATTTGCTAGATATGAGAATGAATTTTTTCTTGTTGATGATCGAGTTATTAACTGAAATCGTACGTGCATCACTTGTTTCCACGGTCAGAGTACAGAGGAAGGCATGTTTACACAAAATCCTTAAACACAAACGGCCCAGCTTGACCTTTAGAAGTTTCACGACTCGGCTCGTGAATGAAGATTTTTCAATAATTGGTCACTTCCGGAATAAAACTTGTAGAAGAATGTATCAAAATGAGGGAACTGAATAACAATGTCCGAAATTAATACTGATATCTTCAAAAAGTAATGTTATGTACCTGAAATTTTGTCCCATTTAAGATGGGAGTCAGCTGCTGTAACCAAATATAGGTGGACGATATTCAGAACGTGTCCGAATAAAATAATAAAAACTGTAGATAAATTACCCCTACTTTTACATAATTATGTATATTTGTATTACCTTTACTGCACACTTGCGAACTCTGTTGTTAGTTAACGGCTTTTTGCCACCATGGCTCTTGCTTCTAGAGCGGCCCATAGTTGCTAATGCATTTCTTCAGCCCATGAAACTACAGCCCAATTGTGGTAACTTTCCTCTATACCCAGTTAATCTCCCCCCACCCCCACCCCATTTCTCTGGGAAGTTCGTGGGTTTAGTTGGCTTACATATTTGAAATCCTCCTTTACCGCCGAAGGCTTGAAATTAGGCGTTTTAATATTTCATATTGTTTCAGCCGGGTGAAGCTCTCTTTACCCTTTAGCAGCATTGCAAGGCTTGGATGTACGCATGCTGCGCTGTGTGGGTTGAGCTCCGCCAGTCAGACTATTTTTATTCCCATTTCTGAGGGACTGGCTTTTGTAAATTTTTCATTTCATATTTTTGAGTAACATTCTGGGAGAGAGAGAGAAAGAGAAAATGTTGCGAGATTTCACTTACTTTCAGAATTTGCAGAATGCCCTGGTGGACAGTGCGCATAAGCGCGACCGTTGTGTGTGTGTGAGAGAGAGAGAGAGAGAGAGATTTCCTGAATTTATTTTCGCATAGAATTTTATCTTTAATTAGCAAACTTCAATATACCTGATAAATTTGGTTAATTTGTACAAACTTTGTTCTCTCTCTCTCTCTCTCTCTCTCTCTCTCTCTCTCTCTCTCTCTCTCTCTCAGAATTTAGTATTTGCAAGTACTTTCGTTAGAATAATGATGATTACATCATATTTTCTATAATACAAGAATTTTTCGTTGTAACCTCTCTCTGTCATGTATAGCATCGAATCAGGTCTGCTTTATACGGAAGTTCGGTGTTTCAGGAAACTATTGATTCCAGAACTAAAGTTTATTAAGGTATTTGTAATTCGAGAAAAAATGACAAATAATTTGCAATTAAAAGATGGGAGAAACAAATCCACTGTTATGTATATGTCAAAATATATTAGAAAATAAAGCTAAACAGAGAGCTTTCGAGAATCTGTACGATTCCCCTTTTCAGTCTCAGAGTGAGAAGGGATATGGTACAGATTCTCGAAAGCTCTCTGTTGGCTTTATTTGTAATATACTTCCACATTATACGTAACTGTGGATTTGTTTCTCCATTTTAAGACTCATGCTACTATGGGTATTTTTTTAATTAAGAGATTATCAAAAGATTATTTTGGTACGTAGGACTGAGATCGATTTGACGCGTTTGAAGTTCTCTTGCATCGTGAAAACGAACTAAAAGAGGGTACAGAATCCGCTTCAGTTATCACTTGTTTGTCAACAAAAAAAAATGTCTTGGAGCTAATTTCTGAACCTTCCAAGTTGCCTAAAGTTTTGAAGTACTCATCAGTTCGTTCCTTTACTTATCCCCGGAGTGTCCTCTTCAGCATCACAAAGACCTCATTTGGTCACGAATAATTTACTCTTGCGTAGAGAGGTTTGTAATCCGGTATTCTCTGTGGCAGCATTTTTCTAACTGTTTACACTTTCCTTTCCTTTTTGAAGAACAGAGTCTCTCTCTCTCTCTCTCTCTAATCAAGTTTGTATGTGGAGTTATAAGTAAAATGTTAAGAAGGTTGATAATAGGGCATGTATGTAACAGTTAGGAATGTTTATATGCCAGCCTTTTCCGTTAATGTATTATGTTTCTTTCATGTCAAAACACTGACTGCTTGAGTATCCTGGTCTTTGGGACCTGTGGGAAGTTTCATCTTCGAGTATCTTAATGTTAATGAAATTGGTGACAATTCTCTTTCACAGTATTTGGAGAAGTTATTTTTTAGTCTTGTAATCTTTCTTAGAAGGTTTTTTAATCATTAGTAGTTTTAAACGTTTCTCTTTTGGAAGCCTTATGTTACTGATGAGAGCTAGTGATGTTTTAGCTTACAGTGCGTTTTCGACGACGAAAACGAATATTTTTTTTATAGCATTAAGAGTATGATATGATTATCCATCAGCGAATCTTCGGTATTAAGAAAAAAGATGAAAGTAGAAATTACAATTAAGAAAGACATTGTAGTAACTTCTGTCTTGAACTATAATCGTTCCTTCAGCGTTTGATTTTACCGTTGACATCTTATTATTATTTATATTAGATAGACTATTGCTCGCTGCCTTCTCCTGTCACTACAATTTTTATCATCGTAATTATAATTATCACTATCCTAATAAATGTAGCAGTAGTATTATAATATTTCTTTATGCAAAAGGAATCAAGATATAGAGGAAATTAGTCTTGGTTAAAACTGTAAGAAAAGAGAAATTACGGTAGAGAACTTAGGATTTCTCTGCTTGGATGGAAACGCATCTCTGAAACTGAAACAAGGATAGCACTTCGGCAGAACAGAAGGCTTAAAATAGTGGTTGAGATTAGAGCTAAACGGCATGAAAACTTGGTAAGAAATTAAACACTTTTTTTTAAATGTATGAAATTCCTTCATGGCATTGGTTATTTGATTAGTTAAAAAAATTCTTGGTACTACTGTGCAAGCACACGAAGATCAGATTGGTAAATGTTTTGAGATATCGTTCACAGTACCCGGACTGTTCCTAAATGATGATGACATTCGAAACAAATATTACTCTTTTCCTCCTAATCATTGACCTTATCGTTTCGTAATCAGTAAGATACAACCTGTAAGAAACAGACAGCGAACAAACGTGTACCCATTCATTTTCTCTTCGTTCACACATGGTCAAGCCGCTCGTAAAATAACCAGTTATCTACACCTCGGGTCAGAGTGAGCATAATAGCCTTACTTCTGTGAATGGGAAGTTTGTGTAACGATTATATCAATTTTAGGACCCCCTGCCTGGTGATGCGCTCTGTCTAGTTTTTATGAGACGTAGGCTAGCTTTAATCAGCTGCTGATCGATTGCGTCCGATTTACGCGCTGGGAGAGAAAGAGAATTATTGTTGGCAGTCATGCAGAACGCCTTGCGAGGCGATGTGGTGCTGCTGCACCCTGCGTCTTCCAGGCTCAGATTTGCACTTAGGCTTCACTTCGCTTCTCATTCTCGTCACTGATTAGTCGTGCTTTTCATATGAAGTTTCACGGTGAAATTGACCCACTTATTATTATTATTATTATTATTATTATTATTATTATTATGCAAAAGTACTCAACATTCAAACAGCTGACGTCATTCATTAAGGAAACGCCGCGTACAGCGATCAATCCACTTACTGGTAACGACGAAGTTCCACCCTCCCTCCCACCTTCCACTTTTCCCCAGTTATTGTAACTTGGGCTTCAGCCCTGAGGCACGTGACATGAGTTTACCATTTATGATATCTGAGGCAAGATTGCGGCTGTAAATATGACGGTAATTATGGGCACTAATTACTGTCACTCTCCTGCCTGAACATATAGACACAGGTAATTAGTGAGCGCCTCTCCCAACACCTCATTTCTAATTAACGGTCCTCTCTTCTTGCGCTCGGCAAGAGAGGCACCTGTCCCATCCCGGCTCCATTTTTCATTTCTTTTTCTTTCTTTTTTTCTCTTTCTAGGCGGAGAAGAAGTGGAGATTCTTCCAGCGTGAAATGCTAATTATTTTTTTTTTCTCGGCTGGGAATCGTTACTTTGAAAGGGAGATAACGAGAATGCATTAGCTGAACGGATGTCTCCATTGGACCCATTAACTTTATGCCCGTGGTGAGATAGGTAATTTGTTTCCTTCTCTCTCTCTCTCTCTCTCTCTCTCTCTCTCTCTCTCTCTCTCTCTCTCTCTCTCTCTCTCTCTCCCTTGTATTGGTGTAACTTTACACTTTGTTAACGTCAGTTCCTTAATTTGGTCTTTGTAGAGACTAAAGAGAAAACTAAGTTGGAAAAAAAGTTTCCTTTGATTTTCAGATGCGGCCTTTGTATCCTAGGTGACTCGGTTGCCCTGTCCGAATCATCTGGATATTCATCGAATGTGCCTCGGTCTACCTTATAACTCCTCTGTGCTGAAGGATCCCTCATCCCTTTCTGTGCATCCTCGCGTCCTTCTTTTGTGGTTTTCCTATTACCTTTGGTCTCTGACTAATCCCCGGCTTTAATTAACCTTTAAACGTTGATATTTCTTTTTTTTACTTCTTTTATGTCAGGGATTTTATTTTAGTGATTTTTGTCTGCTGATACAATCCTGATCGCCAAATGCATCATTTCAGCCTTATATATATTGGATATTTTCCGTCTCCTTTTGAGTACTGATATGGTAATATCTGTCAACACTGTTTTTCAAGGTACAGTCTAATTCTGTTAAGGTAACAAAGACTTTGAGAGTATACTTGAGTGTATGTGTGCGTTTGCCATCCTGAGTCTGTAGAATTTGTATAAATCCACGTATACGAGTAGGTGCACATTATCTGTATAATACAGAAATCTTTTAGAAAGTTTGTGTGGATAAATGAACGTATGTGGTGTTTGTAGATGATTTTTACATAATTCGTATGACATGTTTGAACAGAACGTCAACTTTTCCTTATTTGCTCGTTATTTAATCTTTTAGGCTCTGGAATGGTGCAGTATTTATATTGATACATTTCTTTTTGGTCTCCCCCATTCGGTGTACGTGAAATCTCTGTTCAGCGTTTTCTTCTCCTAACACTTTTCTTTTATTGTTTGCTTCTTAATGTCAATATGATCCGTTGGGTGGCGAATGAAAAAGTGCCAAGAGGGAACAAGATTTTTTAATCTTTTTCAAATACGGGAAAGGAAAGGTAAGATTGAAAGGTAAACAAGTTCTTGGAAGGAAAAAAACACGTCTGTTTAAGATGAGGGATGAATCTGAAACAGAAGAAACTGTTCAGACATTGCAGAATACAGCTAACCAATGCATTGTACACGAGGTATAATTTTATTGTGACACACATACGTCGTCCCATTTGAAATCACAAGTGCTTTTAGGGACATACCTTAAATGTTGGAATATTTCCTTGTCCCAGTTTTCCTCTGGACCCAAGAAGGTGCTACAGATTTAGAATAATAGGAAAGATGAAACGAAGAATAAGCATACTGCTGGTTCACATATTATTGTTGATTTTCTAGTATATCTTTTCATGGGCTGCTTCACAAGAGGAAATAATTGCCAGAGAAAGGGAGTGTTGGGGATTCCAAGTATGCATTACAAGGTCTGACTGTAACCTTGGGGATTCCAAGGGGCAAAAATAAATTATTCTCAGAAGTTCCTCATATGCTGTTGAAAATCAAATAATTCTTAAACTACTGAAGATATAAGGAACACGTGACTGGATAATAATTTCAGCGAACAGATTCCAAGAATATTTCAGAGGGAGCCACTGCCAACTTCCAACAGCGTTTCTAGTGGTATTTGGTCCTTGAAATTCTTGGAGTGGTTGTTATTAGCATATAATCCAACTTCAGAAATAATATATATGCCTACTCGAAGCACTTTTAAGATTTTTGGCGGACCTTCTTCAAATGCTGTGCTTATTTTATTTCTTTGGTGGATTAGGTTGTACGTGCTAAATGCAGATATTCAATGATTCTTTATTTTAGGTACACGAGTGTTTCTAAGGAAGTGATGCCATGATAATGGGAATGTTTTTTTAAACCCGCTCATTTAATATTTTTCAGTGACTCTTAAGTGATCATGGTAACGCTAACATCTTTCTTTTTCCCTTTATTAACTTGTCATTACATAGGTAATGTTTAAGAAAACCAAACGGTGATCTGGAAGTGCTGTTTCAAACAAATGAAACACGAACTGCAATCACTCTCTTTAGACTATTGACTTGAAGCCGAAGCCATAAAGTTACTATCTACCGTGCAATATCTTTTCGTCTAATTCGGTGGCTCAGTTTTTTACAGGAATATGTTGTTGTGTCAACTTCTTCAGCGATAGACGTGATTTACATAAGATTTTCGGATCCATTTCCTTCCCTTTATAACACATTTATTGCATGTTTATAGGTTCAGTGACTAACAAAGTTAATGTAGTTTTCCATCATTATTATTGTCATTATTATTATGGGTACGTTTATGCTGTCATTGATGTCGTTACAAGTATTGATGATGTTGTCGTTTATGTCAGCTTCATTATTCGCTCGAAGAACGGCCAGCTTGTACTTCATCTTCATCCTTGTAGAAATAACTCATATGCTTATTAGCACAAGCTCCCTGTTAATTCCTCCACCAAGGATTTCATGTTTCAGGAAAAAAACCGATGGTCTACTGTACCCGATCGTGAATTACAGAGGCCTTCCCCAACTCTCCTTTCTAAATTTTCACCAAACTTAGCAGCTTGGTAAAATGGGTTTCAGTTTCCCGATTTGGTTTTTGGCGTCAGTGAACGTGATTACGACATCTTTTATATCCGCGAGTCTCCCATTACCATGTTCTGGGGAGCTGTGCGTAAGAAGCAATGTTGTTAGATCGCATACGCAAAAGCTTTGGTGGACCGATAAAGATTAACGCTTTATTATTACATAATTTCTGTTAACTTAACCCCGGTAGTTGTAGGTACAGAAATTTGAAATATTTGATTCTTTAACCACTATTTTTATTCTTATTTTTCGGCGTCACCGCAGGCATTCTTGATGAAGAATAGCAGTCATGTGCTTAATCTGTTCAGTCCTTGTTCTTAAGTCAAACGTTGGAATTCTCCCCCTGCTTCTGTTTGCCACCTCTTGCTTCCCCGGTTATTTTCCTCTTTTCCTTCAGGTCACAGAGAAATATAAGGGTGTTAGTTTAAGCCGTCCATCGGCTTTTTCTTAAAGAGCTGAAAGCATAAACAATCCCAATAAAGGGTTTTATTAGTAACCAGCCTGCTGATGATTTTGTCAACAGAATGAGGTCATGTTCACGGCATGTGTGGACATAAAGAAATCGAGCTTTTTTCCAGTGTAGCTATGTTTACGCTTATAAGATTCTTTTCGTTAGTATCAGTTGTTTGTGTGTGTGTCGTTTCATTTTTAGCTTAGATGTCTGTTTCAAAAGCTAAGAATATTCATCTAAGAGGTAGAGGGAGGACAGTCAGAGAAAGAGAGAGAGACTTATTACAGGTGTTGCAATTAGTCCGTATCTGTGGAAAAACAGGTCGATGATTTTTTTTTCTTTTTTTACTTTGCAATCGTCGCGGCTGTTGACTCTGCGCCACCCTCCCTTCTTCACCACTTTTTCAGACGGACTGCATTAGTGATAGCGTCTTCATCATTCAGCAAAATCTTCAAGAGAAAATTACCAGTGTCAGTTGATCCTCTCTCTCTCTCTCTCTCTCTCTCTCTCTCTCTCTCTCTCTCTCTCTCTCTCTCTCTCTCGCTTTCGGAATTTGTAGGAAAGTTTAAATATCATTATAAATTGTGGATGGGAAAGGCAGACATATTGTGTAAATCATCACAGGAAATAAAGGAGTATTACGGATGATGATAATCCCTTATGTTTTTTTCTTCAGATTCTCCTGTAAAGGTCAATTCTAAAACACAAACAAAGGCAGGGACTCTGTTTGAATATTAAGATTCATCTCTGCTGGTAGGCCAGAGTCAAGATCCACACTAGGCTTTTTATCCCCTTCAAAACCTTCACTACGGTTACGGGCCGCCGTTGGAAAGGACCCTTACTAGACAGGACCCGTTAATAAATTTTGGAGTGAATTAGAATGAGTTGACAAAAAAATGCCAGTGTTTCGGGACAGTATTTCCTGTTAAAACTGAGACATTTGGTATATGTATCAAGTATTTTGATGTTGACTGGAAATGACCAAAAAGGCACGGTGAATAACAAGGCTGCAATGCAAATCGGTTTAGTATAGCAAATAACATAGTGAAAAAAAGTCCGATTTGATGTGGTTAACACATAAACAACCAAAAATAAATTCTTTCCTTGGATTACCGCATTTGCCTTCTCCACATGAGAGCATCAGTGCCGATACAAACGAAATTGCATCGGCTGAGGAGAGCTTAGTTCATTTCCCTAGTTCAGAAACTTCTGCAGAATGAAATAAATTCTTAACAAGACTAACTAGGTCATTCAGACGTACTTAGAAAATAAGAATACTTCGAGATGATAGTGAATTGAAAACTTGGTGAATGGGGTTAATGAAATAATTGGTTGGTACTTGGCAAAATCAGAATTGATAGGAGTTACAAATATCAGGATTAAGGTGAATACAGTGTTTCTAGACGAAATTTATGAAAGGTAAGCGAGATTGACAGTAAAAATCTCTCTCTCCCTCTCTCTCTCTCTCTCTCTCTCTCAGTGCACAATTGAGGAATGTAAGGTGAATGTAGTGGGACAGCTATAGATATTTTTAATTTATCTAATGACTATCGATCGAAACATTACTCAGCGCTGGTTAAACAAAGTCTTGTATGTCATGGCCTTTAAAGGCAGTTGGTCTCATGCAGTAAGACTGAATTATATATATATATATATATATATATATATATATATATATATATATATATATATATATATATATATATATATATATATATATATATATATATATATTTATATATACAGTATATATATATATATATTTATAAATATATATATATAAATATATATATATATATATATATATATATTATATATTTATATATACAGTATATATATAATATATATATTATGTCTACATTTGACTGATAGAGGTAAGGTTCATTGTGGAGGAGGCGACGATGCAAGGTGTGAAAATTGTACTTTTAAGCCATCAGTCAAAAGTTTGTATGTGAAAGTGAAGCTTGTGTGAGAATATATGGATGGTAGTGACTAGTTTGGTGTAAAATTACGTCAAAGACAAAGATGTGTTGTGTTTCCATGTTGTCTGATATTGTTATGGATGGGCTGGTGAGAGAAGTCAGAGAAGGGAAATTATTAGCTGTAGGTGCAAGTTGGTGGAATGAGACTAGTGGTCGTGAGTGCAGTGTGGAGTGGTTAAATATATTATTTAAAAAGATATATATTAAAAATAAAGAACGGTAGCGACAAATAAGTTTTCATAATTATGTCCTATGCAATTTTCACTTACGGCGTAGCATGTTCATTATATTCATAGAAGAATATAAGGATTAATTCCAGGTTACAATCACCTACGACGTTTACCCCGTTGGCCACAGGACACCTGCAATTGATTTAAATTCTGAAAACTTCCTGAAGTTTACCCATGCAATCTCACATCAAAGTAGCAATATTATTTTAACCCCTTAAGACTAACAAAGCCCACACACTTGATGCCATAATTAATAAACTGAATATTTAGAGTCCTTTTCCAGTCCGTCTCCTCTCCCCGATACGAATTCGAAAAACCTTCCCTTTCTGGCTGTCCCCTCTTGCAAACTTTATACGGCAGAGTAGCGTCATCTAGAAGCCCTCGCTGTTTGATATAAAAGAATCTGCAGCTATATGAGTAGAGATTATGACATTTATAATTGCTATGGAAAATTATGTTTACATGTTTTTTTTTTTATTTAACCGATCAAACAGGAAATTAGATTACTAAGGAAACTTTCTTCTGTATAGTAGAATACCCTTATTAAAGAGAGAGAAAGAGGTAGAGCAGAAAATGCAACAAAATGTTATCCGAAGCACAAATAATACTCAACTGGAACGAAATGGACGAGTAAATAAATAATATTACATGTCAATAGTAGTTTTTAAGTGTTCTATTAGGAAGCATTTACATATGAATAATATATATATATAACATATAATATATATATATATATGTATATGTATATATCTGTAATTTATATACTGTATTTATATGTATATATACATATATATATGTATACATATATGTTATATACTATATATATATATATATATATATATATATATATATATATATATATATATATATATATATATATATATATATATATATATGACTATTTATCACATCACCGTGATTCATATACAATCAGAAAAGCTACAAACGTCCTTTAATATCCAATTCACTCTACCTCGGAAGTAATATATTTTCATATATGTTACCGAAGGGGAATTTTAGGTGATAATAAGTCCACCGTCCCGTGGGGATCGAACCAGCGACGGACGGGGGAATCAGGACTACAGTGACACACTAACCAGTCGGCCACAAGAGGTATAAATGAATACCATCTCCCATCAGCCCACCCGTCGAACTCAGGTGTTTTGCGTTTGGAGACGATATCCACCCACCTCTGCCATGTTGGCGTGTAGTGCGTTTATCGCATCGTAGCCATATTATGACTATTTATCACATCACCGTGATTCATATACAATCAGAAAGCTACAAACGTCCTTAATATCCAATTCACTCTACCTCGAAGTAATATATTTTCATATATGTTACGAAGGAATTTTTAGGTGATAATAAGTCCACCGTCCCGTGGGATCGAACCAGCGACGGACGGGGAATCAGGGACTACAGTGACACACTAACCAGTCGGCCACAAGAGAGGTATAAATGAATACCATCTCCCATCAGCCCACCCGTCGAACTCAGGTGTTTTTGCGTTTGGAGCGATATCCACCCACCTCTGCCATGTTGGCGTGTAGTGCGTTTATCGACGTAGCCATATTATGACTATTTATCACATCACCGTGATTCATATACAATCAGAAAGCTACAAACGTCCTTTAATATCCAATTCACTGTACCTCGGAAGTAATATATTTTCATATATGTTACCGAGGGGGATTTTTAGGTGATAATAAGTCCACCGTCCCCGTGGGATCGAACCAGCGACGGACGGGGAATCAGGACTACAGTGACACACTAACCAGTCGGCCACAAGAGGGTATAAATGAATACCATCTCCCATCAGCCCACCCGTCGAACTCAGGTGTTTTGCGTTTGAGGCGATATCCACCCACCTCTGCCATGTTGGCCGTGTAGTGCGTTTGTCGACGTAGCCATATTATGACTATTTACCACATCACCGTGATTCATATACAATCGAAAGCTACAAACGTCCTTTAATATCAATTCACTCTACCTCGGAAGTAATATATTTTCATATATGTTACCGAAGAAATTTTAGGTGATAATAAGTCCACCGTCCGTGGGATCGAACCAGCGGCGGACGGGGAATCAGGACTACAGTGACACACTAACCAGTCGGCCACAAGAGAGTATAAATGAATACCATCTCCCATCAGCCCACCCGTCGAACTCAGGTGTTTTCGTTTGGAGGCGATATCCACCCACCTCTGCCATGTTGGCGTGTAGTGCGTTTGTCGCAGCGTAGCCATATTATGACTATTTATCACATCACCGTGATTCATATACAATCAGAAAGCTACAAACGTCCTTTAATATCCAATTCACTCTACCTCGAGTAATATATTTTCATATATGTTACGAAGGGGAATTTTAGGTGATAATAAGTCCACCGTCCGTGGGATCGAACCAGCGACGGACGGGGAATCAGGACTACAGTGACACACTAACCAGTCGTACAAGAGGTATAAATGAATACCATCTCCCATCAGCCCACCCGTCGAACTCAGGTGTTTTGCGTTTGGAGACGATATCCACCCACCTCTGCCATGTTGGCGTGTAGTGCGTTTGTCGCGTAGCCATATTATGACTATTTATCACATCACCGTCCGTAACATATATGAAAATATATTACTTCCGGTAGAGTGAATTGGATATTAAGGACGTTTGTAGCTTTCTGATTGTATATGAATCACGATGATGTGATAAATAGTCATAATATTCTACGTGACAAACGCACTTTCGCCAACATGGCAGAAAATGGTGAATATCGTCTCCAAACGCAAACACCTGAGTTCGACGGGTGGGCTGATGGGGAGATGGTATTCATTTATACCTCTCTTGTGGCCGACTGGTTAGTGTCACTGTGAAGTCCTGATTCCCCGTCGTCGCTGGTTCGATCCCACGGACGGTGGACGATATCACCTAAAAACTCCCCTTCGTAACATATATGAAAATATTACTTCGAGTTAGAGTGAATTGGATATTAAAGGACGTTTGTAGCTTTCTGATTATATATATATATATATATATATATATATATATATATATATATATATAGAGAGAGAGAGAGAGAGAGAGAGAGAGAGAGAGAGAGAGAGAGAGATATATATATATATATATATATATATATATATATATATATAGAGAGAGAGAGAGAGAGAGAGAGAGAGAGAGAGAGAGAGAGAATTCATATGGGGAGGCCTCCCTCATTTACTACTCAGCCTTTTACCCATGATGATTAGTGGTCGGCCCATCTAATGCGTTGTCCTCAGTGGTTCCTATCCATTGCACCCTCCTTTCCTCTTACAGCCTTTCTCTCTCTCTCTCTCTCTCTCTCTCTCTCTCTCTCTCTCTCTCTCTCTCTCTCTTATATATATATATATATATATATATATATATATATATATATATATATATATATATATATATATGAGAGAGAGAGAGAGAGAGAGAGAGAGAGAGAGAGAGAGAGAGAACGATACGGAACATTCATTTACCCATTATGTGTCTCTTTTGAACAAAGCAGCGGATTATGCAGTTGTAGGTAGTCGAGCGTTGTGGGTCGCAGCTTGAGGTGGATATCCCCCTCCCACCCGATGGGCGGATCCGTTAATCAAATAATAGCTCTCTCTCTCTCTCTCTCTCTCTCTCTCTCAACTACGAATGCTTACTTGGAACGGAATGCGTTATCTTCATAATGATAAAAGTACTGATTTCTTAATGAGGATGATACCTATGATTTCATAAAATGTAATGTAAAAATATGTTATCAAAATTCAGCAGAGTTTCGGCGGCTCTAAAACGTTATGGTCTCAGAGAACAGCAAAACTGCTACCACTGCCACATCTACTGAATCAAGGGTGACCACCACAGTCGCTAATATACTTATACGAAGATTGCTCATCGATAGCACATGAACACCACCGCCCATCCTCATACCAAGCTACGCAGCTTACTGCTTTCTTGCACAAACGTTCGTTCTTCATTGTCTTAATTCAGTTTAAATGGGCCCGAGTCACTCCCCTTAGTATCAAGCCCTCATAGCTCCTCGTTGGGAGAGTCGGTAGAGTTGTCGCCTAGCACTCGCTAGGCCCGAGTCTGAGTCTCCGGCCGGCTAATGAAGAATTAGAGGAATTTATTTCTGGTGACAGAAATTCATTTCTCGCTATAATGTGGTTCGCATTCCGCAGTAAGCTGTAGGTCCCGTTGCTAGGTAACCAATTGGTTCTTAGCCACGTAAAATAAGTCTAATCCTTCCGGCCAGCCCTAGGAGAGCTGTTAATCAGCTCAGTGGTCTGGTAAAACTAAGATATACTTAATCAAGCCATCATTTCCTATGTTGTAAGATTGTGAAAATGCTTTCCTCTCTGTGTTATTGATGATGATGCTCGGAAGTTGAAAAAGAGACTGTGGTGTAATGCTACTTTAATAATCTTTGCGTCTGTCTCTTCCTTCCGAGAATTTCTCCCGTAGGGGGTTAGCGCTGTCAGTGCACCTCACTCGGTGCACTGTAGGCATTACTTTAGGTTCTTTGCAGCGTCCCTTCGACCCCTAGCTGCAACCTTTTTCATTCCTTTTACTGTACCTCTTTTCATATCTGTCTTACTTTCCACCCTCTCCTAATAATTGTTTCATAGTGCAACTACGACCATTTTCTTCCTATTAAAACTTTAAAACGTATTTACTCTCAACTTCCCTTTCAGCGCTGAATGACCTCAGGTCCCAGCGCTTGGCGTTGGGCCTAAATCATATATAAATATATTCCGATTTCCGAGAATTTCAGATCAGACAGCCGATTCGCAAACAGTTTTTCTCTGGGACACTTTCCATGGTCGAACTACATCAAACTTCACCGATCCGTCTTGTCATCACTAACTCATTTTCTAACCAACTCTTTGTCCTTGTCCATCCTTTGTTCTTCGCCTCATTTAAACTCCCTACCTTACGTCTGCCAGATAAACAGTTCACATTTAAAACTTCCACATTTTCTTTGATTGTTGTCTTTAGCAGCCACACCTTACTCTCTGTACTCTCTTCTGTTCCATATCTGCAGAATTCCAGATGCCTTCTTTTTCCCCCTAATTAATGAACCATTGTTTATGACAGTCATCTATGTCCGTTTCTCTGCGATCCTTACAAACATTCGTTTTATTGTCGTCTTGTTTCCCAATAACTTATAATGTTAAGGATATAGCACAGACTAACGCTTCTCTTGGAACGCTTTCAGAATCTTTCACTAGTTTTTTCATCTCTTAATCTCTTTCATCAACTGAAACCTTTCCACAGGCAGACAATCCAGTCCAAACCCCATCTCGTTACATCTACATGCCTGACCTTCTACATGATCTTGATGCAACTTTCAATATAATAATAATAATTCTCGGCTTTATGGAATAATGAATCTGAAAACAATAAAGTAAAACAAATTAAACCTGCCGTGGGATTGTGGTTTTTGTTCCAGAAGGATAGCTACTTTGAAGTAAGATTATTTCGGGTTCGAATTTGTCACGGTCAGTTGTCCCTTTAGATATATGATGAATAACATACATGACCCAATCCCAGAACGCAGAATAACACAGTTAAATCTCTTTATGTGAATGTCCAGTTTACCACTAACAGCAAATATCAAGTTTTGCAATCAAATCTTGGGAAAAAAATTTGTTAGAATCTTCAGTATTTTTAGTTTATCCAGTTGTAAAATGTTGAAGCTTTAATATATTACACTAGATCTATGATCTTTACCAGAGCAAACTCTTCCGAACAACATTATGAGAGTTATGAATGTTACCTCACAAGTTTAGTTGAACTATTTATTAACTGATATCAGTAATCCTATATGTTTTTTCTTCATTCTCTTTCCTAACGGTCTTCAGTCAGAATACACCTGATGTTGGTTGACACCCTCTGCCTTTGGTATATGAGGCTGGGAAGTGTTTCACGCTCTTCTTGATTTCATCGGGAATTTATTTAATTCTGCTTTTTATTTTCAACTGTTCTGCCTCTTTTTCATTAACGACTTTTGCAATTAATAATTTTGTATTGTTCCATGTTTTCATTGCCTAAATATAGTTTGGTTGCAGAATAATGAAATGTTTCTTGTCTGTTCATTCTGACATTCTTTGCTAAAAAGTCTTTCTTTTCTCTTCTTTTAAACTCAAGATTAGCATTATCATTCTCTACCATTATCATATTATTGCTCTTTTTGTTCTTCCCCGATTGTGCATATAGCATTTTCTTTTTGTCACTGCCTTGTACAGTTCACTACTTTTACACAGAATAAGATACCAGTGTATTGGACGGTACGGTTTTATCAGTATTTCGAATATTTATTATCTTTTCCATTCACAGAAAATGGGACAACATGAATGGGGAAAGGAAATTTTAGGAATTACGGATATGATCACGAAGAATGTAGAAAATGTCACTAAGTTGGCTATGTTTGTAAAACTCTACAAGAACAGTACTCACCACATCCGTTTGTTCTGATAACAAGTCCGAAGAATTATTGACGACCTACTTCTTAAAGGAAAACTTGAATTGACATCCTATTTCTTGAAGGAAAACTTGAATTGTGCAACAAGAGCTTTGTCCTGGTAGCTATTTCTTTTTGCACTTTTCGGGCCATTGTGGTAGATAATACAATGAAAAATTTAATAATACTGAAACACGTTACACAAATATTGCTGAATTCGTTTATAAATGGGTTCACGGTGGTGTTCGCCAGAAATAATCCATTTCTCCCTTTTCCGATTCATCATTCAATATTAATACTCACTATTCATCAGCTCTCTTCAACGTCAAGAGCCTTGGTAGTGTAACGCCAGGTAACTGGTGATCAGTAAATCTATTTTAAGACATTTTAAGATTTTAAAAATTTAGGGGCCGAAGATAAATGTTCATGCTCTCTTTTAATTACGATACTCTGGTCTTTCGTCATATTGCTGATACTGCTTATTATTATTTATATAATCTATGAATCCCGTAGGGGGATAGTGCCGTCAGTGCACCTCATGTGGTGCGTGTAGGCATTACTAAAGGTTACTGTAGGGTCCCTTTGGCCCCTAGCTTCCTTTCTTCCATCTTGCTGTCCAACCGTCCAACTCCCACTTTTTGGTCTCTTAAGCACTAAATGGCTTAAAGTACCCCAGTGCTTACTTTTATAGCCGACTCTTAACATTTCATAGAAATATAGAAAATAAATAGAGGTAGGGGAAACTTTGGATATTGCAGCCAAAAATTTTGAGGGACGTAAAACACAAAGTACAGTCTTACTGCACAGCATCTGCGTACTTGAATGATCTGTATTCCTTTTTAGTTGTGATTTTTATCATTTGCACCTTGGGTTTAACTGAACTTATGTTATCACATTCTACTCCATAATCCTTGAAAACATCTTACCCTAGGTCTAAAAGGTGGTATCAATCTTGCAGGATTGTGACAGACAAAAAGTAACTTTGCTAAGGGTCATTGAATGTACAAAACTCCCCCAACACCATGGAAATAAACAAGCCCTTATGTTTTGAACTGAGGTATAGGGAGGTTTGTTGCTAGTGCTAGTATATACCAGAAGAAACCAGTATGACCAGATACTTTGCATTCCGGGCAATTACCAGTAGCCTTTAGTGTTCAGTTATGATTGATAATCACTGAGCTTTCCACAGGAAGTGCATCCAAAGGTATGGTAGTTTTATTGAAACAAAAATATGAGAAGTTTGAAAGTAAAGGGTAAAAGCTATATGTGGCATACACAGAACTATAAAAAACTTAAGATAAAATTAGGCAGACATTGCGTTGGATATTGAAGATTTATTATATATAAAGTTGATGAAAGGGATATAAATTTTTTTTTTATGGAACTGAAACATTTCATAGGTGGGAGAGTGACTTGTTTGTTATATAATAAAATAAGACATAGTGGTGCATAATGTTCCAATGGCGAGAAGACAGTGGAGGAAAGTTGATTTAGCTGCAGAACTTTAGGATAAGAAAATGGGTTGTAAATGGAATGTGGAATGGCTGATGTTTGCAGATGATGCAGCGCTGACTTTGGATGTGAAGAGAAACTGCTGAAACTAGTGAAAGAAAAGAGTATGGTTTTAAAAGTTAATGGTAGTCATGAAGATTAAGCAATAAGTGTTAACATGGATGGTTGGAGAACTGTGGAATTTGCTTCATATAGGTATTTAGAAATATCAGGAAAAATGATAGAAGAGGGAAGAGGTGAACCACAGAGAAGCGAAACAATGAAGATAGCAGGATGTATGCAGTGCATTAGGAGGAAACTTGTAGCGTCTATGGAAGCCATGATTTGTATGTATGAATGGAATATTAAACCTAATCTCCTTCACGGAAACAAAGCATGAATTGTGAACAGAAGTACCAGAAATAAACATTGAATGTTGTAGAGATGAATTAATTGCGTAACATTTGGTTGTATGAAAATGTGAAGTGATGAGAAATTTGGAAGATATTTAGACATTGTAAAAGTTCAGTATTGATGAAAAGATGGATCAGAACGTTTTGAGATGGTTGGGTCATGTGGAGAGATGGAGGAAGATACGTCGGTAAAGTGTCAGAAGGAAGGAGAAGGGGAAGATCTGGGAAGTGCTGGAGATACGATATAAAGACCCAGGGAGAAATAGAGGCGAATATTGTCATAGGCTGAGGAGGTGCTCAAAGTGCTGCTGACGAGCCTTTTGTGCAGGTGTGTGAAGTGGCAAGTGCTGTGGAAGTTCCTTAACAAGTGGTTCATTCACGATTCAGCATTTACGGATGCATGTGGCAGTGACCGTTATCTTATCTTTTTCCGGGAGTCGCCTGCTTCTACAGGAAACCACACGCGCACGCGCATGCACACACACACACACACATATATATGAATGTCTTTTACTGTAATACTACAGTATAATATGAAGATAAAAAGGCCCATAAAACACTATTTGAACGTTGCAACCATATATGTCGGGCACTTCCTTCTGTGCCCCTGTTCACAGTGAACAGGGCACAGAAAGAAGTGCCAAAATATATGGTTGCAACGTTCAAATAGTGTTTTTATGGGCCTTTTTATTCATAAATAAATATATATATATATATATATATATATATATATATATATATATATATATATATATATATATACACACATAATGTATATATGTAATGTGTATATATGTATATATGATGTACTATATATATACAGTATATATACATATATGTATGTAATATATTACATATATACATTGCTTTGTGTGTGTGTGTGTGCTGATTATAAGCTCTCAGATAAGTAGGATAGGAGCTCCGTGATCATCATAGAACTATTTTGAGAGGATTGTAAATAAGGGAGAAATTTTCCTGCCATCTCGGCATCATTTGTAACTAAGCCAGAGCTCGTGGAAAGCCAGCATCTCACATGACTCCCTAATACTCATTAGAAAAAAGGAGAGGTGGCCCTCCTTTCCCTGTGCGTGGATGCAAACACTGGAGTCATTGGTCGCTAAAAACTGCTTTATGTGATTTACTGGAAATTTATCGGAGACTGATATCCTGCTAAAATAGAAATTCGATTACTAAGAACGCATTGAAGTTGAAGCTGAAAAACCGGTTCTTTACAGCTAAACGAATTCATGGCATCGCTTCCTAAAGGTTCGGCGAAAAACTCCCAGCGTACGTGTACACAAAAAGCTATGGAAAAATCAGTTGAAAATTGTCATGACCAAATAGTAAAAGGAACGACACAAAAGCTGGCTGAATA
This sequence comes from Macrobrachium rosenbergii, assembly GCF_040412425.1. NCBI lineage: Eukaryota > Metazoa > Arthropoda > Malacostraca > Decapoda > Palaemonidae > Macrobrachium > Macrobrachium rosenbergii. Next base: position 63,723,459 of record NC_089745.1, on the reverse strand, counting down.
AACGAAGCACAAAAAATTAAGGCCATTTATATATGTGTATATATATATACACATATATATGTATGTATATCTTATTTTTTTGTCTGTCATGGTATGTGTATACTTCACCGGAAATTGAATATCTGATGTGTTTGTTTGAGAGTATATGTAGCTTCGTGTAAGTTTTACAGCAAACATCAGCGGTTAAAGTTTTCAACAGTGACTTTCCTGTCTTGTTCTTTATATAGAGCCACCCTCTGTGAAAGAACATTTAGATACAAGATATTATGCTAATACAGGTATATGTGTATGTATATATATATATATATATATATATATATATATATATATATATATATATATATATATATATATATATATATCATGTGTGTAGGTGTATACATTTTCTGAATTATATATATATATATATATATATATATATATATATATATATATGTGTGTGTGTGTGTATAATATATATATATATATATATATATATATATATATATATATATATATATATATATGTATGCTTTTCACCAACCAACTAGTCTTGCAAATACTCTCAACTCTTGCATTAGGTACTACAGTTTCTTTTCACTGTTCCCAATCAGTTGAATATCAGAGGGCATTTGACAACGTCCACAAACAAATATTATGAAAGGTCTCACTTCACCCACTATGATATTCGTCGCTGCTATCAAATATGTATAACTGACTTGAAACTCCATGCTAAAAATTCGATGAAGTTTTGTCAAGTGAACTGGCAGCAAATAGTGGGGCATTGGAGGGGAATGTAGTCACCTTTGCTGTTGATCTTGTCTTGGATTTTGTAATGCACAAGAAAGTGGTTGAAGGTGGATGAGACTGTTTAGAATGGAGGAATGACAGAAACCTGACGAACTTGCAATATGCTGATGTAGATGGGACTGCATAAATATAAGTAAAACAGAAATACTGTATGTAATGAGGATAATATTCACAACAGGATGAAATGACGCTGGATAAAGAAAAGATGAATGAATTTTAGGCTTTCCATTATTTGGGAATAATGCTAGCTAATACAAGTGATCTTGTTTTGGAATTTAGTGGGCGTAGGTTGACTGAGTAAGATTTGGAAATCAATTAGACTGAAATTGCATGCGATATTTATTAATACTATGCATTAGTGAAGTCTGATCTGTATAGCTTCATGGACATGCATCGCGTAGTACCAAGAAATTGCATCTGAAAGATTTTGTTGGTTCAAGAAAGAGGCTTTTAGCAGAATATTAGGAGTTCAAGCAAGGTCGAGTGAGAAATTATGCCAAAATGGAAATTTTGGAAGTTCCATATATTATGATATATTGAAGAACAGTACGTAGTAGCCTCAGCTGGGCCCATGTAGGCACTAGAAAAGTTAAAAGACCTAGACCTACTTGGATGAGAACTATGAAACAGAAGGCTGGAGATTTGTGGAAGTGAAAACACATAAAAGATGGAATTCCACGGAGGTCCTTCCTGTTGCAAAGTACGATATTACCCACCACATCAACCTTACTCTCCATTTACAATTCATTCTCTAATCCTACAACTTTTCATCCACGTCTGATTTCATCAGATAAGCCATTTACCAAACCAGTTACTTTCCCACATGTATATCATAACACAGTTCGTTTCCATTATATATATACAGTATATATACATATATATATATATATATATACACATACATACATACATATATATACATATACATATATGTGTGTAAGTTGCGCTAACTACGTTTAGAATTGGAATTCAATTAATTTCAGTGGCAAACGAATCGTGATGAAGCTGTAAAGAAAAAATTATATACGATCATTTATAGTTTTTCAGTTCTGTACAAGGAATAATTTTAACAGTAAAACTTGTGATTATTATAGTGTGTATTGTGATTGTGAACTGTAATTTTATGAGACTGAAGATATGAAATGTAATGGATTGTGTAAGTTCCGTTTAATTGCTAAGGCGATTGTTTTTCCAGAATTAACCATCACGGGATAGTTGTTATGATAAAGACGAGACAGCCAAATCTACCCCAGCCCAGATCATATATCTCTCTTTTAAACCCGCGCGATTTAAACTGAGAGCGTCACGCCGTATCAAAAACGTTTTCCAACATTATGGATAATCGGCCTGAGCAGTATCGTTGCTGGCAAACATTTCGCGGAAAATTGAACGAATGGAAAACGTTAGGTGGGTGGTGGTGTAGTGGTTTTGGCTAGAGGCTGTAGGAACGTTGGGCTGCCGAGGGTACGATGATTTGTAATGTGCATTGATGCTATAAGTGTTTATCTACATTTTATGGTATGGTAATCAGTTAAGCGTAGTATATTAAAGCGACCGGGTGTATTAGTCAGAATTATATAGACGGTGAATGTGAAAGATATACTGTCCAATACTAGTGATAGTGTGTGAAGGGAAGTCTCCCGACTCAAGGCTTTTTTTTCTTAAAGAAGTTCTTTTTTGTCATTTATTCGCCTAACGACTAACATGTTTTTAGGGACTATAACATAACGTAAATAGTTGCATTTAAAATGTGTCTTCTCCTAAGTCTTCTCTCTTAAAGTAACTCTGGCATATCAACAAATTTGCCCGTAATCAGTATTATTATATAAATAGGGATAATTTAAACATTTGCTGGCAACTTTTCTCGCAACTGGCAACTCTCAGTCCTGCTGCCAGCGAAGGCTGATTTCGATCAATGTAAGTAGAGGGATACCTTTGGCTTAGGCTTCGAGAAAAAATACAATTTTTCGTGTTATTTTACAAAATTTGTAAGTAGGGATTTAGAATACGTACTTAAAATCGAAACTAAATAATTGTTTCAAAAAATTTCCTCGGCTAACAGTATAATTTGCTTGGCCTTGGATATATATATGAACATAATTTTTTTCTCGTTTTTTTTTTACTTCTTTTCCTGCTCTCAGCCAACGTGCGGCGAAGGATGCGGACGTGGGCGGGGAATTGGGAGGAGAGAAAAGAGGGAGGGAAGCAGTAGGGGGAGAATGTGACGCGCCGGCTTGAAGTATGCTCCGGGGGGGCTTCAACGTTACTCTTTCTTTATAATGTTTTATATAATATACCATTGAGACAACTCTGGTGAGCATACTTAGGGAATATAACTAGAACTTTGATCAAAAATATCATTTAACAACGGTTAATCATACTTTTCATCAGGAGATTTAGATGGTCGACATAATTTACGGAAATTACAGACCATGAATCCTTAATGGGAAAAAATGCTTTTACTAGAGAGACCTTGATATCGGTTATTACTCAGCCATTTGCGTTAGACAATACATTAAAACACTCGTCATCACTTGGGTAGTGATATTCTTACTTCAGATCTTGTGTTTACCAATATAAATAAAAATTAAAAGCAACAATCCTTTGTACGAGGTCCGTAGTTTCATCATCCACATTCTGCGCGACGCGTCACAATACTTCGCTCGAAGACTCAACAAACGAATGTTGAGAATTTTATATTATTTTATTCTCCATTACATTTCCTTCATTATGAATATATCATTAAAACTAGCAATGATATAGTGTTGTAAAATACATCAGTAATTGTCTAACAAAACTAAGATTTCCATTCACTAGTAAGTTTTTCAATGGCCTTCAAGAAAACTCTTAGTACGAGAGAGTAAAATTGACGAAGAGAAAAGAACCGGACGAAATTTTTTGAAGCGTTTTCGTTCGTCCGAATACCCCGCGAGGCGACTCAGTTCAAGTGGGACGATAGAACAAGGAAATAACTGCTAACCAGAGAAACGTACGGCGTCCCGCTTTGTCCGATCCATGTGAGAGAAACGAGGAACGGGCTCGCTTTTGTCCGACCCATGAGCGTCCCGCTTTGTCCGACCCATCGGCGGCGTTATTGGATTTACTTCCTACAGCGCGGGTACATAAAACTTGTAATGGCTTGCGATCCCTCCAGAGGTGAATGTAACCCTGTCAAACGATTCAATCCCTTATGGTGTGGGGAAAATAAGGTTGAATATCGCGTGTGTTGATGCTTTCCCTTGGCCCCATATCCGATACTGGCCTGAAAGGTGCGGAATCCTAATACCTAAGAAGACGTATATAAGAACTATTTTCCATTGCTGATGAAAGTTTACCCAGCCCTGAGTGAGCATTGAAGTGTGGTCTATCTGTACTCGTTCATAGAGTCGAGAACAGCATACATTGAACTAGAGAAGGGCTTGCTCCAGCTGCGGTGTCGGCAGCAAGGCGACTGGAGCGCGCCAACAAATGCCAGCTCGACTCACTTGCCGCGCTTTTTATTCCAACTGCCAACATAGGACCCGCCAAGATTTTGGCGCGCACATGACGAGAGCTGGCCACCTCTGCACTGCCCATAACCACGTGCACTTGTTTACACCCAACGTTTCTCGACCATCTGCCTGGCAGCAGGACAAACGTTGTCGGTTGTCGCTTGCGACCCGTTACCTTTCAAGATAATAGTCTCCCCTCAAAATGATTAATTATCTTCCGTAAATTCGTCCCTCAGCGTTTTATTTTCATTCTTCAGATATCTTCTGCTAATTTTGCTTGGTTGCGGTAAACGGAAGCCGTATATCTGCTATTGAAATGACATTCAGTCTTATGAAACGTTCGTGGCGGGGGTGCTGTATATCATCTAGACTGAAATTTCTCGAGTCGACTTGCCGTCGACTTGCCGTTACTCTGAAGAGTATGAAAAAGTTGCATAGCTGCAGAGTGTTTTCACATGTCACGTAGAGAGATTTATATAGTTGTGTTGATAGCATTTGTCGAAAAGTTGGCTTAGGCTACTCGATTTTAAAGTAAGGGACAGCACAAAAAACAAAAGAAACGGCGATTTTTTTTTTATCTGACAATTTGACAAATAGGATTTTAAACAGAAATTGAAATCTGGACTTTTATGCTTGGCGTGGAACCATACCTGGAGAAAGATTATGTATACATACGCACACATAAAATGTATGATATATATATATATATATATATATATATATATATATATATATATATATATATATATATGTGTGTGTGTGTGTGTATGCGCGTGTGTGGGCAATGTTAAAATATTTCCTTTGTTATCCATTCTCTCAACACACACACACACACACTCACACACACACATATATATACATATATATATTGTACGGATACTTGATAATGTGGACTGTTTGTCCAAGAAAGCTTGTAACTTTTTGAATAAAAACTCCATTAAATACCATCCAGTTTGAATGAGGTCCTTTTAGTAATTCTACTAATGCACAGAACAATTGTGTATGTGATAAAGTTAACATATATATATGTGTGTGTGTGTGCTGAGTGAATC
>NC_089745.1:63663127-63713127 GCF_040412425.1 Macrobrachium rosenbergii | reverse complement strand
AGCGGCTAGCCCATTTGAAAAACTGCAAAGGTTGGTAGGGTAAATGGGTTTTTTCCTTTTTTATGTAAATAAAGCAGGCAAGAATTTTTTGCTGTGGGGACGATTTATTGTATTGCTGTGTGTTTTATTGTGAAGTTATGAAACGTTTTCAAATCCCCAGTTTTTCTGGATATGTCGGTATCTTCGCTTTGCCGGCTTCAAGAGTATATTTGTCTGATTACCAAGTGCGATTGTCGCCAATAGCAAGTGCATCGTTCGAATTTTACTCATATAGGTGGCCCAAAGTAAGGAAAGAAAATAACTCAGTACAAGAGTAATTCAAAGATTTATATTTTTACGCATCTTTGAATATTTATCAATAGATTATTTTGCAAGTTATATTATCAGGTTTGAGGAATGTCGCTCTGGAAGAAAAGTATCATAAATGTGTCCGGAACTCTCCTGTTTTATTGACATTTTTGTGTTTGATTCTGTAGCCTTGGAATTATTTAGCAAAGTCGGGAACCGAAAATTCTGTAACTGTGAAGCAATCGCTGTCTCAGTGTAGTAAAACTGTATCCTATTTACTCTTCGAAACCTTTTAATTAGGGTCTCTCTCTCTCTCTCTCTCTCTCTCTCTCTCTCTCTCTCTCTCTCTGTGTGTGTGTGTGTGTGTGTGTGCGTACATTTTATTACATAACCAACAACTGTTGAATGAAAATTCTGTGTCATTAAATATCTAGAGTTGAGGCTTATCTACGGAACTGGGTAATGCTACTTCAGATCGCATTTCAGTCCGAGATAAGATTAACTTGGTATTGTGATGCTGCCCGTGGTCCTTACCAATTTGAGTAAGCCACTGAGAAAATCATAACATGACCGATAATGAAGACTGCTCGTGTTATCGCTAATCCTTAACATGGTTGTCAATAATTTTGGATAAAAATGTTTAAGTTTATATCTGTAACGTTCATGTTATGCATTGCTGATAATTTCAAAATTTTCAAGTTTTATTTTTGACTAAGAAATACGAAGAAAATGGAACTTTCATCTTCAAAGGAGTAGTTTTTGACTACGTAAATCGTATTGAAAATGTTTGCAAAGAATTGGGCAGATTTGCTGTGTGCTGCTCGATTGCATACTCATTGCTGTTAAGCTGCGTTTTAACCGTCTGAGAAGGACAAGACCGGTCTGGCAACAAAAGCTTGTGACAGTGGACCTTACGTCCTAAACGATAACAGACAACTTCATCCCAAAATGCATGTTAAATATTTTAGGGAACCGAAGGGAAATGATGACATTTCAGTTAACTGAAATTACACAACATCAATGAAAATGTTGACATTGGTCATCTTTCTTTTTTTCAATGCATTAATTATGTTTAGCTTACAGGAAGTGTAAAACACGTCTGTTTCATGGAGTTTGTGTTGTTAGATGCTTTGAAAACCTAGGACCCTCATCAAGTATTATTGTGGCTTTCATACCTCAAGCATTTATTTTCTTATTCTTGTGCTCCAGTATCTATATGCATGTATTCACACGTAATTATAAGCATAAATACTCGTACGCACAAATACGCGAGCACGCCATACCCACATACCCACATTAAACACAGGCATGTATTTCATTAAATTATATATATATATTTCATATATATATATATATATATATATATATATATATATATATATATATATATATATATATATATATATATATATATATATATATATACTGTATGTGTTAAACTTCTAACCAAGTTTTTAACCATGAAATATAAGGGTTTCAGAGCATTCTACTAAAAATCCATTAGTTCTTCAATTTACTACGCCTAGAAATGCAAGGTTAAAGATTATTAGGTTTCTTTTAAAAAGCTGGCTTCAGAGGTTGTCTTCCCATGAAGCTAAAGGTTTAAAAATTAAGATAATATAATATAACAACTACTGCCTAATTCTTCCTTCTGTTGATCGATATATATATATATATATATATATATATATATATATATATATATATATATATATATATATATTATATATATATATAGAAAGAGAGAGGGAGAAAGAGAGAGAGATATTTATATATACATACATATATATGTATATATATGTATATATACTCGCATGTCTGTGTGTGTTTAGGAGCGATGAAGAGAAAATAGTATACACATGGTATGATTGGAAGGCAGAAATACTAAACAGAAAGGATCATGATGACCGGAACCTTGATACTACTTAAAATATGTGAATGCTGCCCCTTGAGTAAAAGGGCTAGAGGTCCTTTTCTGTGTACACGGTGAGCCACGGAAACTAGAATAATTTGACCTGGGATTTCCCCTGTAACTGTCTGGACTCATCAATGGGAGGAAGAATCGGGCTATGGTTGTTATCTTATTTTGTTTTGAAAATTTCAGCTTTATGAGAAGATTAACTGTGAAACCTTGAGCTCTTGAACTTCACATTTTATAGGCATTATGAGTTCAGTAACCCAACGATTTTCAGTAGAAATACTCTGAAAACCTGATATTTAACACATCAGAAATTTTTATCCAAATACTGGACTTCATATGTGTCTGTCGTATGTGTATATGCAATATCTTTCATTTCTTTTAATTAATTATATCCCTTGGTATACTCTTCAGCATACGCCTCAAGTTTGGCTGTTTCAGGGCTTCTGGTTGCATCGTTTTATACATGGTATAAGAAATAACAAAGGTTTAGGCTAATAATCACCTGATATATTGTTTATCTGAGTGTCAGATATCGTTTTTTAATTATTTTCATTTGTCATTGGACATTTTATCATTCTGGATGGTGATCTGTCACTTTCTTATCATTAACTCTCATCCTATTGTTCTCTTGTACTGAATACCTCCCCTTTGTTCTTCCATGTCTTTTAGTTTTTCTTTTTTTTCTATTTCCCAGTTAACCAGCTTCTTCATCATGCATTTGGTTACTCGTCCATCAGCCTTCTCTTGGAAAGATAAACTGCTCAAGCTTTAGTTAACTTCAGAAAAATTTTGGATTCAGGATGTCCATGCATCTGGAGTAAAGCTATCTGTAGCCACTTTTCACTTTTGCTCCTTTTGGCTTTTTTACTTGTTTTTTTTTCAACGTCTAATTTTGCATTTTTCCATCACCTATACCAGTGGTAAACTGGCCCACTTCAGGCATTTCAAATTTGGATTTAGCTTTTTGTTCAGTTTGACTTCAACATGTTCAAACAGAATTTTCATATCATTTAAATGTATCGTTTTCATAAAGTTAAATTTAATCCAGAAATCAATTTTTGATTATTGCCTGACCTCACCTATAAACATGGCAAGATAAACATAAACGCAACTTCTGCTGTTCACCATCCTGGCTTTGATGGATGTACTTGTTCTTATCAAATCGGGGAGAATTTGACAAGGCACATCGCATGTCATCCTCCACCTCTGCTGTTAGTTTTTTCCATCCAGTGGAGGAGAAATCCATGCCAGGACCTATGATAGAATTTATTTCAAATAAGTATTCATCTTGGTCAGGGTCTGGCTCTGCAGTTTAAATGGATCTGCTATAAATGACAGATCTATGGACTCAAGATCAGGGAAGTATCTGGAAAATTCTTGACCCAAATTTTGAAGGTGGTTTATCCAAGGATCTAGTTCTTTTTCACCTTCAACAACTTCACAAAAATTCTCAAACATTGCAAAATTAATGGCATTAATTTTCCTAACCCAGTTCTGGATCTTAGCAGTGAAAGCACGCAATGAGTCAGCAAAATGAATTACAGTTTTGTCCACTGAAGTTTCAGATTTTTATTTCTTTTGTTTTTATTTTATTCTCTTATTTTTTATATAGTTAATTTATTTTTTATTATAATCTAGTTAAAATGTACGGCATTTACTGACCTTAATGATATCCATTCCTACACCATCCTGGCTTTTATTTGTTCTTACACCTATCTGTTAGTGGTTTCCATCCACTTCCTGCCAGGACCTACTAGATTTATTTATAAGCCTCTACAGTTTCGCTGCTCTGTACATTTATCCTCTTCCTTCAGCCCTTTGACATCCATTTATTCAAAGCCTGATCTCAGGAAGTATTTCCTGAATCATTAGATTTTTGCCTAATTCTCTTCATCGTTCTGTCCATAACAGATGATTGAATGTGTTTGTGCACGATCTTGTTTTTTCACTATTTTATGAATAATTGGTTTCCCAATTAATTTTTTTGTGGTCGATGTCTTCAATACTTGCTTAATGATGGCAGGAATACTTTTAAGGCTCAAAGAGTTGGGTGAAGCCATTTCATTTTGTACTAACTTAAACTTTTACCTCAAGTACATTCTAGCTTTGTTGGTGGGTGCTGTTACGTGTTTTGTTGTTGTCAGATTAAGCTGGCTTCAACCAAAAGCCCATGCAAAGGTAAATGAGACGACTGTGGTTAGAAACTCTTTTCAACCTTTGATACACATCAGTTAGAGTGAAAGTGTGAGAAGCTGATGATAATACCAGGAAGCAGGTTGCGAAGATTTCTTAGTACTGAAGCAAATGTGGATTTGAATGAACATCTCCATAGGTCTTTTGTCTTAGTTTTTGGAATTTGTAGGAACTAATAAGAAGAGGAAAAACTTTTGTGGGAGAGAATGAACAACTCCAATTCCTTAGTGGGTTTTTACCACCTTGGCACAAGATTTACAGAGTGAGTGATCATTTTAATTTAGAAAAGGAAAGTATGATACAACCCAAAGCATAATTTCTGATTAGCTAAAGTTCATCTTATGAATCAGTGATCAATGTAACTGCAGAAAATTTCCATAGCTATAGCCACTTCTCATGCCTACACGGAATTATAATTAGCAATGTTTCAACCCCCTCCCCTTACTTCACTCCACGCCATGTACGCTCTCGTGCTTCCTGAATAAGTACCCCTTCCATTTCATCTTGCCCAGTGGTTCTCAACTGGTGGCCCATGGTGACATTTTGGCAAAAAACTGAAGATTAGTACTTATATCATTGTTACATATATTTTCAGTTTATTGAAAATGCAGTAAGAACAATTTTATCCAGATAAATATCTGACAGTTTTATTCTAGTATTCTTTTCAAAAATATATTGACAATCTTCAGGTTGTAATTCTTGTGTAAGAAATATATTTCAATCCAATGTATTCACTGACTATGCTTTATTTATCGTTACTCAGAAAAAATCCACGATATTTTTTCTTCGGGTTGGTGGTCCATGACCTGAAAGTAGTTGAGAACCACTGATCTAGCCAGTACTTCCTTTGCCACGCTATCTTCCATGCCCCGAGGACTGAGACTATACACCCTTTTGGCTAAACTTCATTCCTCCAAAGGACCAAAATACTCTTGATCCACCTTTTCACCAGTGCGGAACTTCAGCATACCGTCACAACTCTACATTTCTTATTTATTGAACCATTCTTTCTACTCCACAATTCATTGTAGTTGTTCCACTTTTTATCTCTTGCTTGCATTCAGTATCCACTTTGCTGATCCACAGTTAAATTTTTGCTTCCATGCATGGCATCACATCCACGCACCAACTTTTTAAGGAGAGGGAGTCTAGCTTGGGATTAAGGCAAACTGAGGAAAACTTCTGATTATGCAGGTACCAAGACAACAGTCAACAAATGAAAAAGAAATAGTTGACATGTTGGAAGTATTAAACGTGTAAATGAACTGGAATATTTTAAAAAAATATATTGGCTTCAAAATACGAAAGGAAGATATAAACTCTTAGAATTGTTCTGGAAATAATGCTACTACAGCTCCCTTTTATTCATGAAGAGAAGGCAATGCTAAGGGCCACCTAACTGAAAATGAGTAATAACACAAGACTAACATCATATGGGTGTGAGACTAGAGTCTCTAAGTGGTTAAAACAGAAACCAGTTGAACTTTAGAGCACGGTATTAAACAGAATAGCAGAACTAGGGTTTGATGTCAAGATAACAAGAATGGATCTAGGGAGTTTTATAACTTAGAACTCAAAGACAGGATAACATGGTTGATGGCAGCTTTCTTTAATTCCTGAAAGCTTTGATGGCTAGTATATTAAGCAGGTGCGGGTAACTACGGAGGAGGGTGGAATACCACTTCTTGTTTATGGAAGATATAGGGAAAGGAAAGGATTTTGCCAAGGGGTATTATGGAAAGACAGCATCCTGGAGAATATAAATGCCCTGGAGAGTGAAAATATGTACGAATGGATTGTGTTAGTGCAGAATAAGATTTAGTGCAAAATAATATTGGCATGGATTGTTGATCAGCAGTGGTTCTCATTGATCCATAAAAGCTAATGGAGTGAGTTTTTAAGCATAGACTGTAAACAGTTGTGTTTTTTTTAACATTTACTCCTAAACACCCATCTAATCGACCACTTCCATTATTTTATCAGCCTTACTAAGATCAGTAGCTTCATCTCCCGGGTTTCTATTTACCTTCATAACCTTGATTAAACTAACGTTCACTTTCAGCTTTTTTCTTTGTGCAGACACCAGTTTCTGCTGCTTCTCCTTACTGTTATTAAATCACAATATAGCCCCGCAAAACACAGGCACTTCGTCGTCCATACTTATCCAACAAACTTGCAACTGCATATACTTTCCTTTTGTGACTCCTTCCATAGAAAACTAGCAATGGGAACATTATGCATTCTTGTTTTAAGACACTTTACGCCAAAGTAGTCTCCCCCCTAATCATGTGCTTTTTTAAAAAGTAGATTTGTTTTCATCACTCTTCTGATTGTTAACAGCATATTGTCTTTGCCCATTTTTATCAACTCCCTCAGTATTGCTCCCTTAGCTGTGTGTGCGTTTGTGTGTGTGTGTGTGTGCGTGTTTTTAAATAAGATATTAGAAGATAGTTACTTTGCTTCTGTAATGCCAGAGGTGAGATAGCAAAATCAATACAGCTGGTTTGAACATTTAGATTTGCATGTGACAATGGCCGGTTGTTCATTCTCTCTGCGGGGACGTGTATTTTGTTCCTTCTTACCATGGGTGGAATCAGGGTAAGATTAAGAGTAGCTGAAGATTTTGACAGAGTTTTGGATAGTCACATGGGGCGTTTTTTCTTCTCGCCTCAGATTCTTCGCAGAACTGGTGCGTAACAAACACTTGATGTTGGTGATTTAGCTGGTCCTATGCCAGCACGGGCCTATGCTCCTGGAGTATCCTGTTTGATCTGCTCTTTTTCTCTCTTGTGTAAAACCGCATTGCACATCTGTATTATTCATGTTAAGGATTAAAATTTCATTGCATGTTTCATAACCATATTTGAGTGAAAATCATACTTATAAGAGAAATGGACATGGCAAAATTAACGGGCATTAAAAAGAATAACAGCATTAGAATACCTGGGTCAGCGGCAGGGAAGATTAATCTCTTGCTCCTAGAAGGGACCTTTTGCATTGATAATACATTCACTCAAACATATATAGTTTGGGTATTAGGATTTTTAGTACTCATAAAAAATTTTCCCCCAGTGGAAACTCCCTAAAGGAACTAATCAGCTTTAACAACATATATAATTCTTAGAGTTGTGCATTCGCTCGCCATAATTCTAATCATCTTTTTAGTGGTTAGCGCTGTCATATCGAAGTGCGAGTGTTGCCATTTCTTCAGCTGCTCCGTGCAGAGAGCAGTATTTTTTTCATTTATTCTGTATTTTCTGCCAGCGACTTTTTGAACATTTTACGATGAATGATATAGCATAATATTGCTCGAAGTTTCCGAGATTATAAAGTTTTATTTACATTGGTACTCATTTGCGTAATGGAGTCTGGTGTCTCGCTTCCGATAAAGTAAATGGTACGTAGATTTTTAATAGTCCCTTTTTTACGATAATTTTGCTCTTTTTGGAAAGTAATTAACGTGATATATTTTGCCACTCCTTTCGTTTCGGTTTTCTTTGACTGTGTGATTTATATTTACACTTACTTTGGTTTCAGTGGACAGTACGGTTATTTCACTGTGTGCTGGGATTCATGGAGATTTAGAGATAATTTATTTTCTATACCTGGAACAAAATTTCACTAGCTTTACAGATACTGGCCACATGCATGTTTTTAGTTGTTTCCTGCATATTACTCACAGAAATGAAGCAAGTTTTTAATCCCTCCGTATCATAATTTTTTCCCTGCATATCAAATTTTTTTGGTTCCTAATGGAAGAATAACGTTGAGCTTATGTTACGCAGCTATGTGATGTGTTTCGTCTACTGTTAGGCCTTTGCTGCCTATTGTTATTCATCCGCTGATGAACATTACTGGAGTGGAAAGCAAAGCTCTGGACAATATATAATTCATTAATAACGTATAGTTTCAGTATGTAAAAAGATGAGCAAACTTCTGTCATTCAGTATGGTGTGACGACTTTGAAACAAATAGACTCTGATTTGATAAAAACATAATGAACGATGTAAGGTGGTTGATGTAGCTCTCTTAAGTTATTAACAAATGGTATACATTTTGTGTGGTATGTAGGCGTGGATGACTGGAAAATCATTTTCCGAGAACTTAAGTGGTTGGTTTCAGCAGCAGGTTACTTGAAAGATACTAATTTCTATAGCTTTCATCATAAGGCTGGTACAGGACATTTAAACACTATCCCGGTGAAATCCATAAGGGGGTAGTGCCGTCAGTGCACCTCACGAGGTGAACCGTAGGCATTACTAAAGGGTGTTTGCAGCATTCCTCTGGTCCCTAGTTGCGCCCACTTTTTGGCAATGTATTTTGCCTCTTTCTTGCTTCCTTTTCATCAGTCTTGCTGTCAGGCACTCAAAGTATTACTTCTTAGTACAATTGTGAGACTTTCTCCTAGTTATACCTTTAGATCCCTGTATTTCATCTTTTATATTTTCTAGATCCCTGTAACTTGCTGTCCAACCACTCCAGCTCCTTCATTTCGCTGTTTTAGCGCTGCAAGGCTGACAGAGCCCTAGTGCTTGGCTCAACAGCCTAAATGTCATAAAGCCAAACTCTCCTGTTATACATTATCCTATGGTATTGCTATGGCCAATCAGTATATTCTTTGCTTGCCACATGTCTCAGTGAGGTTAGTAGGACACAACTCAGATTAGACGAGTTTCCTATATTAGAACTGTAAAAAAATAAGCCCTGGGTATCAAGTTGCCCAGACGACAACAAACAAATAACTACCCTGCCGCTCTTACGGTAAATGCGAAAGACTAGTTTATATTCATTAATGATGAGCATAAGTTTAACAATACAGTGCTTGTTCCAAAGAATGGCATATCTGCAGACTACATTAACTACAGGCCAATTTCTAAGCTCCCTGTGCTCTCCAAAGTTGCAGAAAAACTTATTTTTAAGCCACTATATAAGTACGTGGAATCTCACGGATTGTTTGCTGATAGTCGATATGCATATCGGAAGCAGTTAGGTACCTGTGACGCTCTTGTAGATTTGACATGCCATTTGCAAGGGAACCTTGATGAGGGTTTTGAGTGTAGAGTAATTCAATTAGATTTTAGTGCTGCTTTTGTTTTAGTAAATCACAAGGCACTTATTCATAAACTTCAGAACCTTGGAGTGGGTGAATATGTTTTAGGTTAACTTCAAGATTCCCTCACAGGTAGGCAACAAAGAGTTGCTGTAGATGGGATCTTTATGGAACCTAGACCTATCGTGTCTGGAGTTCCACAGGACAGTGTTCTTGGTCCACTGTTATTTTAGTATATACAAGTGATATGATTGTTGGCCTGGAAAACTAGATCGGTCAGCATGCCGATGATGCTACACTTACGAGAAATGAAGTTGCCTGTAGTCTCAATCGGGACATGGAGTGGATTAGTGAATGGTGTAGTCGGTGGGGTATGAGGCTGAACCCCAGTAAAACGAAAACACTGTTGATTAGCAGATTTCGTGCAGATTTTCCACCTCATCCTCCCCTCCAAGTCGATGGGACTCTGCTGAATGAGTCTGAAACTTTAACTATTCTAGGTGTAACTTTTGACTAACATCTTACTTTTGAGAAACATCTAATGAAAGTTTCAGAAAATGCCTCACGCGAAAATAGGTATTGTATGAAAGACCTCATATATTTATGACAGTGATAAAATCAGTACAACTTGTTTTAGGTCATTTGTACTTCCTTTACTAGAATACTGTTCTCCAGTACAAGAGCAGTTATGACGGATGGTCTCTTGTTTGCCAATTTTTCATAAGCTGTATTTCAACAGAGATCTTTCACATTCTCGATTGATCCATCCCTGATCCCCATTTCATGCCGAGAGCAACCAGATTTGCTGAACAGCAGCACCAGTATGCAGTAAATGTGCCTCACTTTAGAACTTCTCAGTTCCAGAGGTCCTTTATTCCTCACACCGTTGGATTGTGGAACAGTCTCCCTGAGGATGTCGTGCAATTGGAACTTCAGAAGTTCAATCGAACATGCAATGCATTACTACCCTACTACTGTTCTCCTTGCATTTCAATTTATTTTTGTCTATTTATTAATTCATTTTTTCTTTTTCAATAAGCGAGATCTCTTCTTTCTGTATTTCCCTTGACATCCTCTTATTCCTACCTAATGAACACCATATTCTTTGGAAGCTTGAATAGACAGGGGCCACTGACTTGAAGCTTGAATTTCAAGTCGGTTGGCCCTGTGGGCTTGTTCCATATGAACAGAGTTCATCCTCTGAATAATAATAAGGATAATAATATCAGTCATTTCACAATACTAACATTCAGCTATTTTTGGAAAATAAATGATACTAAACTATCATGTGCCAATACTGTATGTATTGGCAGATAAATGAAATTAAACTGAAAAACCAAGTAGGTGTTTTCACCTTAACCATAGAGTTAACAGCTTACTCCCTCTCCACTCTGATAACATGGTAAGGTTTTCAAAGTACGTCCAGAATACTACCTTGCCGATTTGTTCATGGTAGTTTTTCAGAGTACTACACCTACCACAGTATAAGCGAAAGGTAGAAGGTACAACTTGCCTTGTCCTATGCACTGGATTGAATCATTTATAGACGAGTCGAAACTAGAATTCATTTACTCAGATGCCTTTATGGATAATTTGGCTTTTTTTGGCATTTTCATGAACAGCGTAATTCTCATTGCCTCGTTTAATATCTTTTCATAAATGAATCTTTTGGTTTGTTCCATATGAATATGTGCTTATTACAATTCCTAGGAAAATCAATATGTTTTTACTTATATAAACTATCGAGAGACCATGGATCCATAAGAAATGACTGATCTTATAATTTATTTTCTTTTTAGTTATTTACCACATGAAGATTAAAAATTAGTATCTCAGATAACGACATGTCCAGCAACTGTTTCTATTCCTCCATCGTAAATTGAATTGAGTAGTGCCTCGTGAGAGGCTAGTTTATTGAACACCACCCCCATCCTGTGAGAGGCGTAACATCAGTAAAAGATTCATATACAAGGATGCCCAAAAGGGTTGATTCACAAAGTGGAACAACCCCTGTCATAGGTACTGGGCTTTAACATTGAAGTAAGCACAGTTCGAGCTAAACCTATATATATAAATCACATTTACATTTATATAACAAAATAGACAACAGAAAAAGGGTGATATCCTTTCCTAAGGGAACACACGTCTGAGGTTGAATAATAGTAATAACACTAACTTAATTACACATACATGACAGCAAAAATAATAATAATGATAATAATAGTGGTAAAATCACATACACATAACAGGCATTAATAATTACCATGTTCATAGCCTAGGGTACATTAATTGTAACAATGGAATCTACACAAGACCACCTGTGCAAAAGAGAGAGACAAGGATTAAAAATGATAACATTGTCACCAGTTTTGACTTAAATAAGCATTGTCATAATTACATTAATAATAATATTTCTAATTTGTCAATTTTCTGGGCCACATCAAAAATTTATTTGGGCATTGCAGAATTTTTAAACCTTTTAAGTAGTCACTGATGGACCCTCCTGTAAGTAGATGTATTACTTGATCTTCCATAGTTTTGAGATTGTCATCCCTATATTCCTGTATTTTAGGACATGACATGACAGCGATGAAGTGTATGTCCATCTGTTTCATTGCATATTCTACAGTCACTTGTGCTGCCCTCCTTGTTTCCTATGACTGCCATGGGTAGCTGTATCCTAATCTTAATCTGGCATTCACCAACTCTGTATGTCTAGTCCCCATTTTTCCATATGTATAGGTAGTGTGCATTGCTACCTTGTTATAGAACTGAATTGATCTGCTTGACTCCCTCTCTATCTGCCGGTGTGCGCTAGTTTCCCATATCCTTCCTCCATCTTGAAGTTCCGGACTTCTTCGGTTTCTTGAGTTGACTGTGACCTTTCCCCTCTTTAGAGGGGAGCGTATCACCTCCTCCGGGAGAGGCAAGTATGTCCCTAGTCTTGGTGGGAGCGTAGTCTCTTTCCATTTTTCGGTAAGAAGAAAATGTCTTCCTTGTGGCGAGAGGGGAGTCTTTCTTTTCTCGGCGTGAGAGGGGTCTCTTTCCTCCTGCAGCGAGAGGGTAATCCTTCCATCTTTCGGTGAAAAGGACCTCTTTTCACTTTCACGTGAGGGTCCTTTCTTTCCTCTTTCCACGAGAGGGGTCTCCTTTTTCCTTACCCCTTTTTTTCCGTTTCCTAGTCTTGAATGAAATACGGCATTAGGCTGCTCGTCAAAGTTGCTCGTTAAGTGGGCCTTAAAAAAAAAAAACATGCATGTGAAGAACTTGTGCACTCTCCGTTTATATTACAATGACATAATTATCTTCACATGACTTCCGGTAAACATGCAATGATAAGAACTGAGAAAATGAAGTGTGGAAGAAATTCGTAGTTAGCCTTCATATTCCAAGTAGATATTAAACACTCTCTCTCTCTCTCTCTCTCTCTCTCTCTCTCTCTCTCTCTCTCTCTCTCTCTCTCTCTCTCTCTCTCTCTCTCTCTCTGCAATGAGATGATTTCATTAAAATGAGATTGCCTCTTGAGAGAGGAGAGGGCTAAGATAGTAAGTAATCTATAGGCCATTTTGTTGTATATCTGAGTGAAAGATAAACCGCGTGTAACAATGCCTAAAAGTTAACTGGCACTAATCATTCACACGATTCCCAAGTCGGCAGTTTCTTTCCTGCCCAACAGCATACTGAGCCAAATTCTCCTTCTAGGAGTCATTTTTACGGTTCATCATGTTGTGGGTTTTCGTTGCCTGCCGATTTTCCAAAATGGCACTTATTACTCCATATTTTGTTATGCGACTTACCCATTCTTTCTTCGTGCAGGAAACTCTTTAACTCGACTATTTATACTTTATCTAGGTTCTGTAGGCTTCAACTTTTTGTAACCGTTATTGTAATAGTTATTGGCTGATTTTAGAGGATTTACTTTTGTCTTTTTTTTTTTTTTTTTTTAGATCAACGTGCACTCCTCATTTTCATGAAGCATACACATCCACAAGAAAATATCTTCGTGCTCCCAGGTTTTATCTTTTAAAGCACTCTTTCCTACTGTATCTGACAATATATTGCTGTCTTCTTTGTCCGTCAACTTACCTAGTTACTCACGTCACGACCGCTTCTCTCATTAGATTTTAAATGCTTTTCATTGTCTTTTATGGCATTCCTCAGGTTAACATATTTTTTTTTTTTTGTAAAGAGTGTTTCAAACTCTTTCAAGATTCTCAAAACTATTTTTCTGCCGTCTGTGTTAAACTTTGAATATTCTCAAGGGTCAAATTATTTTACCTATCATATACATCCATTTCTATCTTACCAGAACATTGCATCTACAACTGTCGCTCTTTTCTTGAATTAATTGGTTTTCTTGCGGGAACTTAGAGCAACCGTTACCCGAAGACCTTGCTTTGCTTCAAATAAAAGATTCGCCTCTGTCCTAAAGTCTTTACTGCTAATCATACTTTCCTCTTCAATAATGTCTACAGTGCCTCCGGGTCGGCTGTAAGAGAAAGCCTTCCTAAGGCCCTCATAACCAGCATGCAGAAGTTTCTCTTCTGTATGACCTACTTTGTTTTAAGCAACTAAAATTCTAACCCTATTGTTTGTGGAGTTCTTGGTTAATTACTCATTTGCATTTTTGGTCAAAAGCTCGAAAATTCACAAAGGTATTTAGAGTAAATGTTTTGCCAGGGATACGGGTGGAGACCATAATGATTCCCTCCTTAAGCTTTGCCTTGTTAGTTTGCTTTTTATAATATTAATAATGCTTCCAGATCTTCTTTATGTAAAAGTTAGTTTAAGTAGGAGACTGGTGAGAGACATTTTTAGGAGCATCAATATTCGAGTATACAGTGGAGGCTGTGAACGAACTCCTTTTCCTGCTCTCTTAGCTTGATGGCTAGGTACGTTCATTAGCATCACTTTTTGCATCACAAACATTAAACTAGCACTTGAGGTTGAGAAATAATGTAAGCTCCAAACTAAATATATAATTATATTTAACAATCTTATTTACAGAAGATAAGTGCAATAGAGGAAAAGTGGAATGGCTAGGAGAATACTGAGGATTAGGGAAAGGAAGACGGAGGTTTCACATGGATGGAGCAGAAGTATCTCAGATAGAATAGTTATGTACATTTTTTCTTGGGACACTGGTTCATTTGTAGAACGTCCTACTCCTTAGAGCTTTCAGGATGTTTTCCTTTCTTATTCTCAGAGTTCTGCCTCTAAACTCCTTTTCTGTATTGGTCTTTGGAGACTAATAAAGTAGGATGCCAAACTTGGTGCTTATCCTCTTCTTTTAAATAAAAAACATTGTTCACAACAGATTTATTCTCTGGTTCTTCACTCAACCACTGCATCTTCTTCTGCAATGGTGTTAACATATCCTTTCTCACCAATGGGCTTCTCTCAGGCTCAGGAGTCCACCTGCTATGCCTTTGAGGCAGAAAATCTGTACTATCCTATGATGGTGAAACCGTGCTGACTATCTGGAGTTCACTTGACATTTTTATTTTTTTTTATTGACTTTCCCTGGGAATAGAATATTCTTCCTCCCAAAATGAAGATGACATGCTTACTACCTGGCTCTTGACTAAGGTCTCTGTACCACCTTAGTTCCTCCCTGTCCCTTTATTTAATGTTGCGAGCATCTGCCTGCTTCCATGCCATGGATGTGAAGATTTGTCATCCTCAACTTCACCAGGGCTTACCTCATATGTCAGTGTCATGGAAAATGACCTGCGTCACGCAGGTCTCCTGTCAGTGTGTCTTATTTTAAAACTATTGTAGATGTAATGCTGTCATTACAAGTCATGTTACAAGCTGTAACCGAAAATAAGGAACAGGTGTAGTAATTGTAAATCATGTAAAAAAAAAAATGACAAATTCCAAAACTATATTAATTTCAGGTAGGAAACCAGCATTTATTGGTCAAGGAACCGTATTTTGATAAATGCAGTAAGAAGTAAGAAGAGCCTGTGTCGTTGATATGTTTAATTCTTTCTTATATAATTAGTTTTATTTGCTTTTGATGGCTGATCACATTTTCTGAGGTATCTGTAATTTGGCGGTGGTAAAATAACGGAAGCATAACGGAGAGAGTTTTTTCTTCAAGACCCTATCAGGATCTATGCCTCTACTTGTCTTTTAAATGAATAACAAGCCTTTCCTGAGCTTGTAGCATGATTGCATCCTTAGTTTAAGTGAGTTTGTACCATTACTGTGTTACCCATGTCATTAAGCATGAAGTATGACTATAATTCCTCGACTGCAGAATTTTTAATGGGTTAAAGTTCCCCTGTGCATTTACAAAATGAATGCAGTCTCCAGTTAACTGAACTTAGTGAGTGATTTTGTTTTGCAATGTACTGAGTTTATAGCGTGAATTTATTTCCCAACGTAACTGGCAGTTTCCTAAACTCACAAGGTTATGTTCTATAGTTAAATGAACTTGCTGTGTGAGTTTTATGGTCAGTTTAGTACACTCACAGAATTATGTTGTTGTTTTTTTTTTTTTTTTTTAATTAAAACCACGTATAGCTTGACTGTTGTCCCAATTCAAAAATACTAGAAGTTTTCTGACCTTCAGTTAGCTAGAATTGAGAACATTTATAAGTGTTTTTAAGAGAATTGATATTTGAATGTAGGGTCTGCATTGGGGACACTTTTTGCAACTTCTCAGATCTTCTAGCTATGGTCTGTCCATAGATGATTATTATTCTTATCTTTTCATGTTGATTTAACGTTAAGAAGGTTTATTGTTTTTCTGTATCATGCATTAATGAGGAGTGAATGGTGACTCAGTCTTGACTTTATATAGGGAATGGTAGAGGTGAATAGAAATAGTCTAGGTAATGAGATAGTAGAATGACATTGACATGGAACCAGTGGTTACAATAAAAAATTACACATTCAGAGCAGAATTTTCAGAGACAAAGTTAACCTGAGCCAGATAGCCATAAAGCTGACTTCAAGAATATTTAAGAGTGAACTTCCTAACATTTACTTGTGCAAACGACTTGAATACTTACAACGCTTTATTGTCCCCTCCAGTAGAAACACTATCAGAAAGAGGACTTGTTACCCTCTGTATGGATTCCACACACACACACACACACACACACACACACACACACACGCACACATATATATATATATATATATATATATATATATATATATATATATATATATATATATATATATACTTGCGTATATATACAAATATGAAGAGCAGGCAAGGTAACATTTTAATTAAGATTCGTCAGCCTTGCCAACGACACAGCGGATGAGAAATATACTGTACACACACTCATACTAACTTACACATACACATCTATATTATGTATGTATATATATTTTTGTATATATATTATTTATATATATACATCATGCACATTTTCCCCTGTAGGCGCCAGGAAGTGTCACAGACTTCCGGTTTCCGGCAGTATTTATGGGATGAGGTAGCTAGTCCCACGCCCTACCGAAAGGATGCTTAAGGTCTTGTGTGTCAACGTCATCTATATATATATATATATATATATATATATATATATATATATATATATATATATATATATATATATTATATATATATGTGTATATATGTGTTGTATATATATATATATATATATATATATATATATATATATATATATATATATATATATATATATATATATATATATATATATATATACCCGATTAACTTCTGTTGTTAATGAACACGTCAGAAGACAAATAAAAAAAACAGGAGTTAAAACATCTGGCGCTAGAAAATATAAGCAATAATTTGCTAGAATGAGGCTTATGATTAGATACCAGAGCAGTGCGAGGAGAGAGGAAGGCATGTGGCTGGGAAGGCCTTCGATCGAGTGTGCTGGATATTTTGTAACGAGAGAGAGAGAGAGAGAGAGAGAGAGAGAGAGAGAGAGAGAGAGAGAGAGAGAGCCGCTCGTTCCTCCCATTAAATATTTCACCCAGTTTCCCTGTTTCAAAAGGTGAGCTTGAAACTAGAGACTTCACAGCTCTCTCGTATTTCGTATATTGTATGACAAAAGCTCTCCTGAAAATTGTAATTTTCGCAGTGCAGTCAAAAGATATTTTTTTCATCTCTATTTTTATGGAGTTGTTAAGTTCGATTGTAAGAGTTTTACTCCCGAGTTATCAATATAGATGGGACACACACACAGAGAGAGAGAGAGAGAGAGAGAGAGAGAGAGAGAGATTCTTGTGTATTAATGCAGTAGATGAAATTATGATGCACGTTCGTGTTTTTTCAAACATTGTAAATTTATGCTGGAGATAAATTGAAAATGTACAGTAATGTGCATAACTGTGCATAAAAAAATGCATAGAAGATGGCACTGATTGAAATTTATATAACAGAACTTTTCTTGTTTTAACCAATTCTTTAAAGAAACTCAGTTTAAATACTGTCTGTGCTTGCACACATACATTTGCATTTTGTGGCAAAAAACTGCTGCTTGAGTATTACCAATGTACTCACTTTTTTCGTAATGTTTATTAAGAGATTTAAAATTGCTCTATCAAACCAGTGTGGAAGTTTTTTCAAGTTTCATTCTACATAATGAATGGCTGTATAAAATTGTAAGGTTATGATTCAGAGTGTAGCTTCTCAACAACCCTCACCACTGTAGGATGCTTTTGGCCAGTCTGAAGTCTTGCTCCTGTGGTAGTTGGAGCGTCATTTACCATGACACTCTGCGAACAGTGGGACACGAGCGTGTTCTCTGGCAGCTTCGAAAATGTGTCTACCAAATTTTACACCATGATGCTATCCTTTGTGGTAAGATTCTAAAAGATGCCAGAAACTTTCTTGTGTGACTTTGCCTTCAGTTTCCCATCTTGTTTGGATGCCAGCGACTCCCAGCCTGAACCTTAGTTGACCCGTAGCTGTTATGCCATGCTGAAGGTTTTCCGTATTTCGGCCAGGATTTCTCTCTCTGATAAGACAGTAATAGCAGGTCTTCGTTGTATGAGTCATGTGGCCTAGATTAGGGCGTGGAGTGTGACATAAGCATACTCAAGTGGTGGTTACACCTGTATACTATTGTAATAGGAGGTATTTTCAGTATGAAGTTCACGCAGACCAAACAACCTCTTGGGCTTGTCTGAACACGAACAAGTAGTTCTTCATGCATGGGAGCAAGATTTTCTAATTCTTTTCCTGCTCGCCAAAGGTTATTCTGTTCAATGGAAACTTGTTAGATAACCTTGTTCTGCAAGAATATATGCCCACTAGAAATAACAATATATTGTGGGTATCACTCTTGAACTCTGATAACAACATTCTTGACCCTTTCTTGCCAGTCTTGTGCTAATGCTTTTCATAAATAAATTTTTGCATGACTTGTATTCTGTAATGTCAAAATACTTTCTGTGCCTCTTTTTAGGAGTTAGAAAGTGGTTTTCATGCCTCTTGAATAAGAGTTCCTTATAGACCTATGGTGAGATAAATCCCTCTTAATGTGTAAAATTAATGAATATTTTGTATCATTGGAAGCAGTTGCTTAAAGCGTAGGGGAAATTCAAGGACTAATTCCCTATAAGGAAACATCGAATACATGAGACATAGTTACGAAGGTAATGTTCCCATTGGCAGCATTACGTGTTATGTAAATCTATCCAGAACTCCAAGTGATTGTGCATAACATCTGAGCCCTTCTCTGATGAATACTAGCTTCTCCCTCCTCTCTCATCCTAACAGTGAGGCAGGAGTCCTGTAGGTAAAGTCTTTGTCGGCAGGACAGAGTCCAGAAATCTATATCAGGTTTCTTATTACCTCAGCGTCTTGGTGTACTTACGGACCATTTTTGAGCAAGTGCCTGTGCTGCCCGAAAGCAGAACCTGTGTTTGAATCATTCTTTGATACGCCCTGGATGAATGGGGAGACCTTATTCTTTTGGGAACTCGGTTGGTGACTGTTACCTTCTTTCTGTTCGTGATGCCAGGCAATGATGAACAACTTTTCAAGTTGCGTGTTATCAAGTGTTGAGGTGTCTTTTGTGTAATGCCACATTTATTCTTTTGTTTAAATAACTCCTAAATGTCAAGATGTACATTAGTTTTTATTAATGTGCTTCTTGACGTTTAGCCGTTACCTGCAAGAATAAGATATATTTGCTATTCAGTTTCTCTGTTATTGCGAAAGGATCAGAAAATTTGGTAAAGAGACAGCCTTGGAGGGTACTGTCATCTCTATAGAATATGATTTGGAGTTTAAGGTCTCCTTGGAAATTTTCCTCTCTTAAGAAAGTCTAATTGATGCAAAGTTAGTTTCCTCAGGCCAAAGATTTTAATCCTTTGTTTTTGGTGCCAAATTAGTTCTGGAATTGCAGCCATCATAATTGTTGCGAAAGGGGAAAATCAAAACAATCTCAGGAACGGTATAGTTTTGCAGTAATTTTAATAACTCGATTCCTTTCCAAATCTTGATACCTTTTATTGTTTTTGAGGTGATACAGAAGAATCAGCAGTTTGCTGGTGTCAGTTGTATCTTTCACTGGGTCAGTCAGGGTGATGATATACATGTATATTAAACGTTTCTTTAAGCTTGTCTGTGAAATTGTTGTCCATAAAAAAAGGTGGACGCCTTTTTTTTTCCTTTTTTTTATGGTTCAAGCCCAAGCGCCGTAAAGAAAATGTTGGGTATGTGTTAATGCGTCGTACACATTATTGTGTCTTATGAAATTACCGTAAAGGAAGGCCATCCTTCTCTTCTGCATATTTAATATGTTTTCAAGCTGCATTTCGATATATATGATTATGTTCAAACCAGATTTGCTTGTATTATGTATTTCGCTAATTTGCTAGATGTTTGAATACGTTGTAACAATTATTCATTGCATAAAAAAATCATCGGTATGTAGTGTTCTTATCCATGTTTGTCACTGAATCTGAGAAACCTTTGATATAATTAGTGCTGTTGCACTATAGGACTTGTGGGATGATCGATTGCCTAATTATGATTGTTCTCGGTGTATTTTAGCCCTTGTTTTCGTATGCATAATAGATTAGATAATTGAAAAGCAACCATGCTAAAGACCTCGATTTTAAAGAAAAATTTATTGATTGTAAATAAACTGGCGTTACACTACCGGGGCCACTGACGATGAAGTTGATGAAAGAAAAAGTGCAGAAGTAACCAGAGGTTCTTTCACCCTTTAACTTTTCCTTCGTTCCGAATGGTCTCTCTCTCTCTCTCTCTCTCTCTCTCTCTCTCTCTCTCTGCCACGTGAAGCTGTTCAACATTTTAACTTTAACACCCCATTCAAGAACAAAGACTTCGACCCAGCATTTCTGCAGTAAACTCGTTATTCATTGCATTATAATTCCTTGTATTATATTTCATTGTATGTATTCAAGATAGTCGAATTTTTTTATTAAACACTTAAGAACAATTGAATTAAGGAGTTGCGTTATCTTCACATTTTAATAAGTCATACATTTTATATTTTTAGATAATTTGTTATTTGAATAGTTTTATTTGTCCACCAATCATATTTAGTGTATGGGCAACGATTGCAGACGTTGTTCATCATATACAGTAATCCCAAAGTTTAGCTAAGTAAGGTTTGAGCTACAAATTTCAATTTCGGAAGATTACAGTGAACCTGTTCTAATTTTTAACATGGCAGAAGCACTATATCGATTGCATATTTGGATATCGAGAGCATAGCCGGGAGGAGGACTGCTAATTATCATATAATCAGTCGGGTAAAACAAGGAGCACATCCTCTTAGTTTCTCTTGAACAGGTAAAGGGTGGGTATCTGTAAAATGACTCTGCATAAGACGAAAGGATGTAGAAGTTGAAACTCATCAAGTTTGTTTTTTGCATTACCACAAGAATTGTTGTAAATGAAAAAGGAAACTAGGTGCTCAACTGTTCCCCTGAATAAAGCGTCTCCCAAGGTGTCGAGAATTCTGCATTGCAGCAGCGTCAATGATAGCGCGGGAGGCGTTCTTCAGCTGGACATTTCAAGTCATTCGTTCACTGCGACGTCTTCAGGAGATACAAATAAGTTTCGAATTCGTCAGCTGCAACTCTACTGCCGTGGTTCATGATTTAACGGCGTTGTCGGTCGTTGAAATGTTATGCACCGTCCAGATTACTGTAACATTGACATGCATGTGAGCTTGTGGCGGTTACGATATTATATACCATGTCATTTAGATGCTGTGCAGTGCATTTAGGAACTCTTCATTAGTTATTATGTTTACCTTTGTTCTCCAAACTCTGTTATCTCAGTGCAACTTTATGCTGAGGTTTGCAGTTGAGCAGAAATACCTTTATATAAATCCTTATTTTCTATGGTCGGTTTTGGAAAGCGTAAAATCGATTTCTTGAGTAAATATTTAAATATTATTCACATGTCAGTAAACAAATAAAACTTGATTGATTGGTTGATACGAAATATTGGCCTGACGACAGCAATTTCTCCACTTCCTTCTTCTGCGTTGAGGTTACGGATATAGTCTTCAGTCACTTGCATTATTCACTTTCATCCCTTATGGCATTTCTCTCTACCTTCTTTCGTGTTTCTACGGGTCTGTTCGCTTACCCTTTTCCTCGCTCTAGTGCAGTAACAGAGAAGACAAGGATTGAGGGGAATCGGAGAGAGGTAGATAAGAGCTAAACGACAAAAAGCTTGCGTATATAATTACTCTAGGTAATGCTAATTCTATATATATATATATATATATATATATATATATATATATATATATATATATATATATATATATATATATATATATACACACACACACACACACACACCTTCCTTCCTCTTTTTCTTTTTACTTAACTAGAGTAAGGAAGAAGATAACGATGTACATTTAATCAGATAATATGAACATTTTTCTTGTCTAAATTTCACTTGGGAATAATGAGTAAAAAACCACGAATGGTTTTTTCCTTACGACGATGCACTCCATGTTTTTACATGTAAGCCCCAGAAAATATATATATATATATATCAGCGTATTGAGACGAATTACTACTTTTCAACCCATTCATTGTATGATTTATCGCTAAAAGTACTTGTAATTGGAAAAGGTATTTCTAAAGCGAGTAAGAATAAACGTGGAAAATTGCTATATACCTTTAGGTATTTTATGTAAAAAAAAAAAAGTCCTTACTGGGTTTTGACCAAAGGAGATTGTTGCCTTTTGTTAGAAAAATAAAAGTGATTCTTGATGCAAAGACTGAAAAACATCTGCAAAACTCGTCATAAGTAACTTAAAAATCCAGTACAGGTTTCAGTGAAAAGAAAGTGTTTATCTGTCCTTGGTTAGAGTAGAGTTTTGAAAGTGGAGTTGCACGAGGAACAATTTACCTAAAACAATAAAAAGGGGTTATGTTGTAGATAATGCGTCTGTTTGTGTATGATGCTTCCTACCGGGTGCGAGCAAACGAAAAATGAAGTGGCAAAACTTCAAATTTTCTCTGTGGAAGATGCCAAAACTTATACCCAGACCCCCCTTTTTTTTTAAATGACGAGAGAGCGCGAGAGTGAATCATTCTTCAACTGTTATTAATAGTTTGGCTTGACTAATGATATCACGAAAAAAAATATGGATGATGGTTGCAAAGGTGCCTCGTGAAAATACATAATTGCCTTGTTATTACGGTGAAAAATTAGTTTCATCCCACCGCCGATCCTAATGCCGACCGGATAAATTAGCTTTAACACACGCCATATCATATGCCGGTACGTTATACGCTGTTAGGAATAGTCCTAGTAAATGTTTGTTATAAAATAGCGTGCCACTGAAAAGATATAATTGAGGGATATACTCAAGTGTGCAGTCTTTCACTCCTTTTACAGCGGAACTGGTAATCTCTTCCTGGCGCTGTTAATAATACTCGTCTGATTAAGGAAAGCTGCAGTTCTTCTATTCGGCCGTTAAACTTTGAGACGGTTTTCCTGGCAGTATTGTGGATATCGATGCTCGTACGTGGAAAAGAGGATGCAAGACTATATCTAAATCCAAAGCTTTGCTCTTAGTTTTCTAAATTGCATAGATGTTTTGCATGTGCATGTTTTTAGTTGTTATCTGGATTGTTGTTGTTAACCTGTCAGTTTCTCATCTCCGTTTTCTGTCTTCACATGAGGAAATTCTATTGCACGGAAGCTAGTGTCCTTTGAGGCTTCTTCCATATAAATGTGATAAATATATGCATATTCTGAATAATAATAATAATAATAATAATAATAATAATAATAATAATAATAATAATAATAATAATAATAATAATAAAACTTGCTACAGTTTTATCTTAAATTTTTCTTTATCATTTGCTATCTATTTTTTATACATGATTTATTAGATTGGTAGATTTTTTGCCTGTTTTCAAATGAATATTTGCATTTTTTAATAATAATAAAAATACAAGTAATGAAACATTATATTAGCGTATTTCTTGACCTGTATAAAAGATCAAGTAGTCCATGTTTTTTTTATGGACT
The DNA here is from genome assembly GCF_040412425.1 of Macrobrachium rosenbergii. Classification (NCBI taxonomy): domain Eukaryota; kingdom Metazoa; phylum Arthropoda; class Malacostraca; order Decapoda; family Palaemonidae; genus Macrobrachium; species Macrobrachium rosenbergii. Next base: position 63,689,187 of record NC_089745.1, on the reverse strand, counting down.
TTTATGATGAATGATTTAGGATTAAGGCGTTTTGTGGTGCGCAGGCCACTTTGTCCAGCGTAAAGCTTACATAGGTCTTAGATTTTGCTATGCAACAGTTTATGGCGGTTAGAGAATCATAGCGTCCATCGTGGTTTGCACAAATATGTCAGAATAGCTTTACAAAAAGGTTGCCAGTGGAGTATGTTGTCTGGCATCTTTTACCAAGTTAAGTGTTGTACCTTAGTTTTACCAGACCACTGAGTAGATTAACAGCTCTCCTAGGGCTGCCCCGAAGGATTAGACTTATTTTTACGTGGCTAAGAACCGATTTGTTACTTAGCAACGGGACCTACAGTTTATTGTGGAATCCGAACCTCATTATAGCGAGAAATTAATTTCTAACACCAGAAATAAATTCCTCTAACTCTTCATCAGCCGGCCGGAGACTCGAACTCGGGCCTGGCGAGTGAGTCCACAGCTCCACAGCTCTCCCAACGAAGAGCTGCATCTTTTACCAGTATGACGCCAAATTTTACATCAAGTTGCCCATAATTTTTTCATACCAGGCTATAATTAAAGTTTTCCGTGTTTGTAAAGATGGCATTCAAGTAAGAAAATGCCCTACTTGAATGTTTCCATCCTTACTATTTTCTGAAAGATATCACAAAACATACTTCTGTGACCACATTCAAGACAGTCGCGAAAATAAATGTCTTACGTGTTATAGTCTGAAATAAAATATGTTAGGTCAAATTCATTTGAGATTTGCTTCTATCTATTCTTTGCTGGAGACCAAGCATGGTTAATTCACGAGCGGTCGCTGTTAGAGTATTTTCCTTCTTGAATAGAGATTCTGAATTGTTTAAACTGTCTCGGAACTTTTACCAGATAATGTCCTCTTCCAGTGCTTTGGAACTCCAGCGAAAAAGAAGCTGAAAACTATACTCTCAGTCCCTTTTCAATTCTTTACTTAGTCCATTTAGTTAGTATCAGTTACTCAGTTATATCAGTTATCAGCTGTTAGCAAAGTTATTGTGAAGTTTGACTGCCTGACTGAAATGAATTTTGGTGATGGAAGATAGTGATCCGGTCAATGAGCCAAGTATGAAGTTAGTAGATCGCGCATGAAGTTGAACAAAGTCGTCGAGAAATTCTTCATATAAAGCTTAAAAAACCTTTTTATGTTTTCTCGATACTTGAACGTATTAGAGGTGGCTTAATTTGTCAGTAATGTAATGGTAAACTGTGATTATCGTTCAGGAATTATAGATACTGAGTGCTATATTATAACTTAATTGATCATTGCCAGTACTAAATTAATGAATCCTTAAAACTGAGACAGAAAAGGAAAGATATTTTGGAACAAGATTTGTGTTTTATGGCATAAAAAAGGGATTTTTAATGGTCCACTTATTATTAACATGAGACTGAAGAGGAAAGATATTTGTAAGCGAAGATTTGTGTTTTATGGCATAAAAAGGGGATTTTTAATGGCCCACTTATTATTAACATGAGACTGAAAAGGAAAGATATTTTTAAGCAAGATTTGTGTTTTATGGCATAAAAAGGGAATTTTTATTGGCCCACTTATTACTAAAGTGAGACTGAAAATGAAAGGTATTTTGAAGCAAGATTTGTGTTTTATGGCATAAAAGGGGATTTTTAACGGCCCACTTATTTTTGTTAATACGTATAATGGTATATTCTAAAGAACAAATGTAATTTGGTACACAGAAGCTACGTAGTGAAACTCAGGGTATCTTTAGCTTTGATTTCTACAGAACTTACAGCTGCCTCAAGATGACATAATTTATAAACATTTGGATAATGATGATAGTTTTGTCATCTACAGTTTTTTTTTGATACTTTGGTTTCTCCTCTTCATTAACACACACACAGTATATATATATATATATATATATATATATATATATATATATATATATATATATATATATATATATATATATATATATATATATATATATATATCAAATAATTTTCTTAACGCAGGCAGTGAGTTCGTGTTGAACTTGTGTCATGTACTGCTTAGTTTTACTCCTATAACCAGTACTCTCCGTTATATTATCTGCGATTATCACGCAAATGTAGTTCTTTGCTCTAGCTACTTATTGGTTGAACTTTTCAGCAAATGGTATTGAATAACATTGCTATTCTCTCCCTCTCTCTCCTTGAACGACAAACATATATAACTCTTCTTGTTATTAATGTCATTAATTTGTTGCATTACGTATCGTTAAAAATTCTCTGTATGTGGGGGCTTTGTTGTGGTTTAAAATCTTAACTGCTATTTCTTTCGTCAAAGATGATGTACTCGAAAAGCGGAAACTTAGGAGCCTAATGCATTACTGGTCTTAAAGCATTCCATTCACCTGAGCGGACATTCTTCTCCTCGCAATGAGTATTCGCGCAATCATAGTTGGTTTGCCAAAGAATAAAAGCCATCTTTCCGAGGCTGCTATATCTGGTTCCCGCCTTCACTCGATGGCTAATGTGCCATTCGCTGTCTCATTATTCACATAATCGATTTGCTCAATGTTCTGTTGTTCTTTTTCATTTCTCAGGCCATTTTTCAAAGGAGGTCCTGTTCTCCTGCTTTCTCTTCTTCGACTAGGTATATTTACATTCACTTTTCAAAATCTAATGCTTGATAAATTTTGGAAAAATTGGCTTTAATGCTGAAGTATTTTATTTTTCATTTCTTTCATAAGGCAGGGCATTGATAAGGAACGCGAGAATAGCCGATATACTGTATCTGTTTAACAGTACACGATATCTTAATTCTCGATTTCAGTGTAAGAATAACTGCATTCTCTTCATTACTGTTGGTTTATTTGATGTGAAATTTCTTCGAAGACAATGAAGGTGAATGAAAGGATTCATTTTTGGGGGATGCCTTTTACTTTCCTGAATTTTGGAAGACAGGCATTTTGTAAACCTCGTGGTAAACAATAAGAAGAATTCAGTGATCTGTTAAGTAGTCTGTTCCTAGTAGTAGGGCGGCTAACTGTGATATTTGCATGGAATCATGCATTTGATGATACAAGCATGAAACTTGGCACAAATAACCTCAATACCCACCGCAGTATGAAAATATCGTTAGCCACTCAAAAATCCAAGATGGCCACCATTTTTCAAGATGGCCGCCATTTTTCACATGTGAAACACAAAAAATCCACTATTTACCCAATTTTTTTAGACGTTATTGCAAATTTTGATGTATCTTTATTTGTAGAGTTTTTTATATGATTAAATGACTAGATTTGGACCAGATTTGTCTTTTTAATTGCAGATATGATGGCTGAATCAGAACAAGATTGCCCATCTCCTTCTGCAACAAATCCAAACCAACAGTTAACTGATTGGAACAAATGCTGTCTCTGTCAACAGGATAAAAAAAAAAGAGGAACTGAAGTCGCCTCCAAGTTATAAAACAGAACATGATGGTTACTGCAGTATTGCCGAAAATGTTCCTCTTTTTCATGCCATAAATGAACTTCCCATTCCTCTGAATCCAGCTAGACTTAATGATGGCGATGGGATTGAAGAAACTCTGAGGAAAAACAAAGCAGTGTATCACCAAACATGCAGACTGATGTTTAATAACACAAAGCTCAAAAGGGGCTCAAAAACGGAAATCAAGCACAGACACAAGTAATGAGGAAGTGCAAAGCAGCAGTGAAAGGACTAAACAAAACAAATGATCTTGTATGTTTTTTGTGTAGTAAAGAATTGGGAACCGAGGAGTTTAGGAAAGCAATGACGGGAGAACTTAATAATAGATTAAAAGAGTGTGCAATGACACTTGGTGATGGCAAGCTGCTGGCAACCCTTGGTGGCCCTGATGTTGTAGCACAAGAACTAAAGTATCACCCACTATGCCTTGTAACATTGTACAATAGGGAAAGAGCTTATATAAATGCTAAAAATATGAGGCTACTATTGAGAGTAGAAACAAAAACATGCCTATCCAACTGCTTTTTCTGAACTGGTTACCCATATTACAGAAACAAGCAATAGTGCAGACGGATCTGTTGTGTTTAAACTTACTGAGTTTACCTCCCTTTCAAGCAGAGGCTTGTACAACTGGGAATTGATTCACCAAATGTACATTCAACTAGATTCAAAGATCAACTTCTCACTCACATACCCAATTTGAGGCTCATCATTAAGGGAGAGATGTGCTTATTGCCTTTAAGAAAGATGCGAGTTCAGCTCTGTCTGATGCATGTGTTTATAGTGATGCCATTAGCCTTGCTAAAGCAGCCAAAATTATCAGGAAAGAGATGATTGACTACAAGATCAAATTTGAAAATGAATTTAGTGCTGAACATATTGAGGGGTCTGTTCCCTCCAGTCTTCTTCAGTTTGTGTCTATGGTGGAACATGGTGCTGGTATTAGGTCCCAACTTCAGCAGCAAGTACTGAGATCAGATTTTGCAATTGCACAACTGTTTCAGTATAATTGTTATACTAGGATAGATGACGAAGCAAAAACATAGACACTCAAAAATCGTGAAACTCCATTTCCATTGTATGTAGCATTGAAACTGTTTGCAAAAACTAGAAAGAGACAACTAATTGATATACTACATGAAAATAGTATATGACCCCGAGTTTTAGAAATCTCATCGCAACTTGGAGATGCAGTAGTAAACCAATATGTAGGAGATGGGGTTGTGTGCCCACCAATATTGCGGAAAGGGTTATTTACAACTTCTGCTATAGACAATATTGCTCATAACCCAACAGCAACTACAGCCACTTCTTCTTTCCATGGCACCAGTATATCTGTTTTTCAGTACTCTACCAGAAACTCAGGAGAACTACGAAACCTACAACAGAGTGAAACTAAAGCCAAAAAATTCCTCATCTTCCAGAGTCGTACATTAATGTAAACCAGCTTTATATCCAGAAAGCCACTTCCACCAGCAGCACCCAACATGTCCCTACGTGACACAGCCTCCATCAACAGATATCTGCAGCAAGAATACAGCTGGCTATCAGGAATACAGCTCTTACAAAGTGGATAATGAGCAGCTGCTATAACTGGAGTTTGTCCTGGATTCAGGAAAGCAGCAATATCAATTATTTTGTCCATCACATGTTTTATTGCAGCAACTGATTGTACTTGTTCATAAAGCAGTGGCATGAGGGATGTGATGCTAATGTAAAATTTGGGACACCTCTGTTTCGCTGCATGATGGGCTGACCAGGTTATGTTAACACTATCCACAGTAACTGTGACAAAAGAAACAGAAGCTTTGTGCAACGAGGTGATGCGATCATTAGTCAACATAACTCCTTGCAGTCAAAAGGAAGCAGATACATGGATCTTTCTCCATGCTAAGAATGCTGTTTGCGAAGGAAACAGAACTGTCATAATCAGAGCTACAGAGACTGATGTACTAATTATAGCAATATCTGTTCTATCAAATCTCACTGCACTTGTAGCTTATGGACATGGAAAACATTTTCGATACATCCCAGTTCATGACATTGTAAATTTTATTGGTAAAGACAAAGCTAAGAGGCTTCCATTTTTCATGCATTTACTGGATGTAATGTTGTATCAGCTTTTCATGGAAAAGCTAAAAGTCAGCATGGCAAACATGTTTGCCGTGAAGTAACCTCAGTCTTCAAGAAATTCAGTGACTGTCCACAGGAAGTTGATGCTAATGATCTGAAGGTCTTAGAAAGGTATGTTGTTGTCATGTACGATGGATCAAGTTCATGTGCTAGTGTCACTGATGCCAGGTTAGACTTGTTTGCAAGGAAGCTGAGAGCATATGATTCAATTCCTCCAAGTCAGTCTGCTTTGCTTGAACATGCAAAAGGTGCAGCTTTCAAGCAGGATACATTATGGAATCAGGCATTAGTTCGTCAGACTGATAAAAGCTAAGTCCAGCTATGTGGTGCTGGACAAAAGAGGGTGAAGAATGGAAAACATGGACAACACTTCCACCAATTGCTAAAAGTTGTCAAGAACTGACAAAATGTGGTTGTAAGGGTGACTGTCATGTTAGATGCAAATGTTACCACACCGGGAGTGAGCTGTACTGCTCTGTGTGTTCCTGCCAGGACTAGAATTGTGTGTATATATAAGTATAATTATATATGCATGTAAATGGACAAATATATATGGAGCTCTACTGTTCTCTATGCATGTTCCTGCAGAACTAGAACTGTGTGTGTATGTATATATATATATATATATATATATATATATATATATATATATATATATATATATATATATATATATATATATACATATATATATATATATATATATATATATATATGTATATATATATATATATAAGTATAATTATATATGCATGTAAATGGACAAATATATATAATATATGTTACTGTTGTATTTTTTGCAAATTTGTTGTAATATCACATAAAGGTATACATAGAATTAATTAATACACATAGCTAAATAAACAAGAAAACTAATTAGTGGAATAATATTTTTTCAGTTATTTGTACGTATCTTTTAGTGTACTGTATCATTCATCATACATATTTATGGAATATATAGCAATAAAATAGTTTTATAATGCACTTTATACTATTATATAATACTCACGAATTCATTCTATACATTTAAATTAAAACAACAACTCAAGAAGTAACAAAAATACCGAATGTAAGATTTACTAATATCGATCTGTTAAAAATGGCGGCCATCTTGAAAATGGCCACCATTTTGGATTTTCAAGTGGCTAACGTTTTTTCGTGAAAAGTGACCTACTAGCAATATGTGTTCCAAATTTCATGCTTGTATCACCAAGTGCACAATTATCTTGTTATCCGCTCTACTATAGTACTCGTCTCTTCCTTTACCTTTTTCTTTTATCACAGTAATAAATGTCATTCAGGTAAATCTTACTATGCAACTTGATGTTCTTTTGTCTTATTATTCAGAAATATATGCTCATTATGATAAAAATAATAATCATCATAAAAGTAATGCAGCGAAGATTCCATTGCTTACGCCTTGTAAAATTAAGGCTGATTTACACGAAATCTTCTGCTTCGAGAACTTGGAAACCAAAGGAGCGAACTCTTATGTAAAGATAAAGAATAAACCATCATCTTTTGATTGATGATTGCAATGACCGAGCTACTATAAAGGCTGATAGACATGGCAATATTTTTCTTTTGACAGATGGGGCATCTACATATTAGGTCGTCAATGGTACCTCGTTTGTTTGTCATTCAGGGATCACTTTTTCTCACTCGTGTTGGTTATTTTTATTTACGATATTATAATTTGTGTTAGTATGGTTCCTCATCGTATATAGCAACTGTGTATGGTGGTACGTAAAGAATGAAAGAAATGACCAAATAATTTTTTCCTTACCTAGCATGAAGCCACGAATTATTCTAGACTAACTCATCTTTAATAAAAAGAAAAGGTTTCAAAAATTCTGAAGTGACAAATGCAAGCGAAGTCAAAGTGTCGTCGCTCAGGTGTTAAATGTAATGGGCCTTCATGAGAGGACGTAATCACCCTTTGCCGACTAAATTGGCGCCATTGATTCGAAGGTTTTATATTCATGGCATTTAATTCAACAACATTCATTTTATGGCCCCGTGACGATTCCGATTTTTCTTCGACAGCTTATTTGTCAAATCTTTTCATACTGGCTCTTTCCTGCTATTTACAGCGTTTAAAAGTAGGCCTTGTTATTCTTGATTTGATGCCCTTGAATTCCATATGCACTGGAGCCAAAAACTAGACTCTAATTTTTTTCACTTCCTTTGCGATTCGGGTTACATTTCCCATGGCTGTTCTTTTCACTATTTCTAAGGGAACTGCCAGAGAAGAATAATGTGTGGTCAGGTCCTTGAAGAGGACAGATGATCCCTTTTTAAAGTGGGAAACACCGAAGAAAGTTAAGACTATCAGGGACTGGAAAAGTAGCGGAGGAAACATTGATCTCAGTCAATAACTCATGTATAATATAGGTCTGTTCTTCCCTGTGTCGGTATCTCCAGTGTTCAGTGGTTCATCACTTCCTGAGTCTGTAAAAAGTATAGTGCCAATCTGGAAGAGCGGACGAGGCATTGAAAAATGGTTGGTTTGGCTTTGAGGTTTTTCAACGAGATTTCTTATACTAATTGTTGGGATTTGAATCTTTACCAAATAAGTTAATAATATGTGTAGTTACATCATGCCTAGGTTTGTATGATCATGCAATTAACCTAAATATTTGACCCACAATCGACGTCCAGGATGAGCCCCACAAATTGGTAGTGGGTTGAGGGATAGGGCTAAGCCACTGAGTGCTCTGTCATTGGCCTTAGTCAACTAGGAATTGCAAACGACAAGGAACTGGCTATCTTTTAGTGTATTCAGCCAATGAATCGTCCATGGATTCTGTCATATTAATGGATAGGAACAATTTGCAAAAGGTCCCAGTCAGACATGGGTGCGAAGAATCTCCCTGTACATAAATATTAAAGATACACTAAAAATAGGAAATTAGATTATACGAACCCTAAATTTATTTGGGAGGATAGAACAGGTGAAATGGAATTCAAGAGACCAGATCTGACATCACAGCTGTTTGTAAATCACTGTGCAAAGGAAGGGAGAAGAGAGACTGGCTGTGTGTAATGTGTATATTTATTCAGAAATAGGCATGTTCTTAACACCAGTTACAGAAAGGGCACTGACTGACATGAGAGCAGGGAGCAATAAATTACTGCAGGCAAATTTAAACCATAACGATGCAATATGAGTACTATAGTGTGCTGTACAAAAATAAATTGAACTCTAAGAAGAAATGTATGTCATACACCATTAAAGTTTACCTATTAAGTATGAAACGCTAGCTGAAATTATCCATGAACAAAGCAGATGCAAAGTTAATTTGAAGGGGTCTTCTTAGGTAAATTTGAAGTAAACAGTGGGCGGTGCAGGGGAGAGTTGTTTCAGTTTTTCTTCTTGCCTTTCTTAAAGGTTTTATCAGAAAAAAGTGGTCGAAAATGGAAGAGAAGTTTTGGACTTAGTCTTTGCAAATTATGGTGTTTTAAACAGCAGGACACCAAAAGATTTACAAATCTTACTTAACAGAATATATCATATGTCTAGGGAGATGGGACTCAAAATAAGTTTGAGGAAAACGGAAGGAACTAGATAACGTTAGATGGAGAAAGGATTTGTGAGGTAAAATATATCAGATATTTTAAATCTTTTAAATCAAACATTGATATCCAGTAAAGGTTCTAGAGTTGGAATTCAGTGAAAGACTGAAAAAGGCAAATGAGCAGGCTGAATAAAATTTTGAAATCAAATAGACTGAAATTGCACATGAAAGTAAGATGATACATAAGTCTAATGTGATACATGTTGCTATATGAAAATGAATCTTGGTATGGCAATGGAACTGTATCTAACAGATTTTGTCGAATTGAGAATAAAACTTTGATAAGTATACGAAGAGCCAGATGGCAGGATATGCCTTAAATAAGGTGCTATAAGGGAAATTACTGGAGCTTCATATGAGGGTGAGGTACTGATGAAATGGAGTTGGAGATAGACTGAACACATCTTTTGCACAATCCCTGACAGTGTTAGTAGATTTGGAAGACTCACACTATCAACAGCTGAAATGAAGCGGTTGATGTAGATTTCTTCGCTGCGATTCATCCTTGATTCACCAAAAGGGTGAGAATAGCAGTGACTGTTGTCTTATCTTTCCTGAACCCACCTCTAGGATAACAGTTTTTGAATATATATATATATATATATATATATATATATATATATATATATATATATATATATATATATATATATATATATATGTATATGTATGTATATATATATATATATATATATATATATACACAGTAATCAAACTGACGTGTGATTTTTATGTTACTTTTACCACATGAAAAATTAAACACTGGGATGTGTGTATAATATATATATATATATATATATATATATATATATATATATATATATATATATATATATATACTACATATATATAGTGTGTGTGTGTGTGTATCTTGCTCTCTTTGCACTTGTGTTTGTGTATAAATGTAGCCATCTTCAGTAATATGTAAAATTGATAAAAACTCTGGTGTACGCTTATGCAGGCTCAAACCCCCCGGATCTCTTCATAAGCATCGGTCATCTAAGTCCATGATATGTAATAATGCGTTTGTTGTCAACAGAGAATTGACGCCCAATTAATGCGCTGGCACTCCCTTTTGGTGGCACATCCGTTGAATCCAAGTTAATCCCCGTGGCTATCATAATGAACTTGGGTTATTAGCATTATAACCGGCCATACGAGCGAGTTGCTACAAAGTGTCTTGGTGAAAGTGCTGGCACTTCTATTTGTATATTTGTCACGTGTTTGCAGACCGAAGGGTAAGTGTCGGAATCGAACTGGATGGCGCCAGATAATTTTTTTTTTTTTTTTGTGTTTGCTCGAGGGTTCAGAGGTGTTTCCATGTTAATGCCTTTATGATGCCTTTGTTGAAATGAAATCTGTAGTATTCCCGTCTTTTGTTGTATCTGTCAGTATAGCATTTGGGTGTTTTTGAATAATGTTTATAGAGGAATTTAGTCACAAAAGAGATGAAATAATTTACGGTACATTATGCTTTTAGATATTTGAAGAATGTTTTACAGTAATTCAGCTGATTGACAAATGGAATGATGTTTCGTAACACAGGATATACAGCTGCTGTGTCTTATTTTGATTTGCTGCATCAAAACTCCTTCAGTGTTCAGGCGACTGTGTATGGAATGCATTTTAATAAAGAAATGATAACACAGCCATTTGATAGGAATGCAAAACTTAATGCAATCTGTTGGTCCGCATTTGCCTAAAAATGTGTTTGTGTTACCTATTAGAGAAGTTATTTGCACTTTCCCCTCGGAGCAATATATATAATGTGTGTGTATGTATGTATATGTATATGTATATATATATATATATATATATATATATATATATATATATATATATATATATATATATATATATACACACACACACACACACACAAGATAGTATAGCATCTTGGTTAGCCAGCACAAAAGTATCATTTTTAAGCAATGAAATTCGTAGATAAGGTGACATTTTGGTGTTTTAATACCGAAATACAGTAGTACCAGCTCACCATTATTAAACGTTATTAAACGTCAAAAGGGTACTATCTTTTGGTCATTAAACCCGAGGTAGTTTCATACCCTGGTTATTAAGCACAGTTAGACTCACCTATTTGAAACTGGACCTCGAAGAACCGTATCATTATTCATTGATTAAACGACTGTGTTGATGGTGTCTTCATTATTAAACCGTAAAACAGTATCATTTCTTGTTTATTAAACCCCGAGGTAGGGCCATACCTCGGCTACTGAACCTTAAAATATCTCCATCCGTCAGGAAATAAATTTACTGATACACCTAGAAGTTCTCGCAGTGTTTAGAGGCCTTACCACTGCCAGCTTACCAATATTAAACCCCAAAATATTGCTCTCTCAATGATTAAACCTGGAGATAAGGCCATCCGTCGCTTGTTAAACCTTGATAAGATACTATCTGTTACTGGTTAACCCCAAGGTACTGTTGCCATATTTCAGTATTTAAACCTCATGGTTGTGATTAAACCTTGACTTATGACATCTCTTGATAACGAAACCCTAAAGTAGTGCCATGCCCCAGTGGCACTACTCCGGGGTTTCGTTATCAAGAGATGGCGTAGGTCAAGGCTTAATCAGTAAACCCCATCATCGTGATTAAACCTTGAGCTCTTGCCATGCGTTGGTGTGTAAACTCTGAGGTATTGTCATTTCCCAGTGAATATACCCTGTAGTCTTGATTGAACCCCAAGGTCGTGCTGTGTCCCAGTAAGCAAACCCTTTAGTCATGGTGTAGTCTTGAGCTAGTGCATTCCCTTAGTGATTAAACCCTGAAGTAGTGTCATGTCTGTTACTAAACCACTAGTCGTAATTGAGGCTTGAGCTAGTGCTTCATCTCAGTAATTGAAACTCGCGGTTGGGACACTTCTTAGTTGATATAATCCGATAGGGTTATTAAACCTTGAGTTGGCGCCACCTCTCAGTGATTAAACAATCGAGATTAATTAAACCCTGTGATCTTTATTATTAAATAATGAGCAAGTGACATCTCTCCGTGATCAAACCTCCATCTTTGAAACCTTTAAGCATTAATGCAGCACCATTTCAAAGTGATTGTTATCTATATAAGAGTATTGAAGTGTCTGAATCAGGCACTTTTGTTGAACTGTAATAAACTTTCATGTCGAAGTGAGTACCAAGTTGTGGAAAGGAAAATGACACACGCACAGACAGCAAAGTTACAGAGCTCCATGTCCACCTAAAAACTCGGAGGAGAAAAGTGAAAGTGACATCCATGAGAGTCGTCAGTGTACCCGACTGCTTCGCTCACTGCGCGGGGAAGTAATTGTACATACAGGCAGGCACAGATAATTACACTGAGTATGCCAAAGCTAATAAATACGTCCAAGCATATAAATACGCTAGGAGATGCACCTTCTTCATTCCCCCTCCCCCATCCTCCTATAACACACGTTATACAAACAAACACGCGGACGCAATGACGGAAATCTACAAGAGTGGGATTTTCCAAGAACAGTGACTTGCCACTTGGAAATCACTTTTCAGCCAAAGTCCTTAAAGTTGCGTTCTGTGTTATTGTTGATGATTTCAATGGGAGTAGTCGGGTATATGATAGGTTTCCGCGGGGAAGCATTTCTTGATTGCCGTTTTTAACTTCTTTCATAATGGTTTTATCCATTTAGTATTGAATTCGACCAAGTTTCATTGGGCCCTTTTGATCTTCGTGTGATCCTAAATTGTTAACCCATTAAGTTCTGTGGCGTCTTTATATGTTGGTATTTATGCTGCTCGTGGTAATGAATAAGGAGCAAAACTAAAGTTGTTTAATGACCTTAGGTTGATGCACTAATTAACTTAATCATAGTGTTAATGATAAAGATAACTCTCATCCCTTAGGAGGCCGTTATGATGAGAACTAGTTGCGTCGATGCTGTTGGTGAAGATGGTGATAATGAAGGTGGTGGTGGTGGTGGTGATGATGATGATGATGGTGGTGGAGGACGAGAAGGCTTGCGAACGCCGAGACGTAGGAGGCTGTTGCAACACCCTGAGTAAACTCCCCGTCCCAACGACGAAACCCGTCCCCGAGCCCAACCCCTTCCCCATCCCCTTCCTCCTCTCGGAATCTCGGGCCAACGCACCCCCTCCCCCGCTACCCAGCCGACATCACATGATCGCAGCAAACCTTGTGTAGAGCGCCTGAACCCCAGCTCCTCGCACACGGACACACACACACACACACACACACACAAATAGAGAGAGAGAGAGAGAGACAACTAGCAATCCTACACTTCTGTCTGTTCTATCACCATTGCATTCACATCAACTATGTCACGTCTGTCTGTCTGTCTGTCATCTCGTATACCCTCTCCATCTCCTCCTCCTCCTCCTCCTCCTCCTCCTCCTCCTCCTCCTCCACTTCTTCCTCACCAGATTCACGTCATTTGCAAGAATTCTCGGCACTTTAATCCATCTCCGATTAAGTATTTGCATTCTTATGTCATTCTGTCTTTCCTGAGAAGTTTCTCTCTCTCTCTCTCTCTCTCTCTCTCTCTAAAAATATGGCTTCCTTTTTTATTTAGTTTTCCAAGTCTTTTGGTATACACGCATCCTGTTCTCTCTCTCTCTCTCTCTCTCTCTCTCTCTCTCTCTCTCTCTCTCTCTCTCTCTCTCCTAATTGATTGACTTATATTTTTTCCGTTTTTTTATGAACATACACATTATGCTCTCTCTCTCTCTCTCTCTCTCTCTCTCTCTCTCTCTCTCTCTCTCTCTCTCTCAGATTGATTGTCTTATACTTTTGCTTTCTGTTTTTGAAATGCATCCTACTCTCTCTCTCTCTCTCTCTCTCTCTCTCTCTCTCTCTCTCTCTCTCTCTCTCTCTCTCTTTCTCCAAAAACAGGACTTCCTTTGTAATTTGGCTTTCCCAGTTTTCTTTGTATACATGGATCCTGTTTCTCTCTCTCTCTCTCTCTCTCTCTCTCTCTCTCTCTCTCTCTCTCCTAATTGATTGTCTTATATTTTTGCTTTCTGTTTTTTTATGCACATACATATTAGCTCTCTCTCTCTCTCTCTCTCTCTCTCTCTCTCTCTCTCTCTCTCTCTCTCTCTCTCTCTCTCAGATTTGTCTTAGACTTGTGCTTTCAGTTTTTGAAATATATACTTCCTACTCTCTCTCTCTCTCTCTCTCTCTCTCTCTCTCTCTCTCTCTCTCTCTCTCTCTCTCTCTCAAAAACTGGACTTCCTTTGTAATTTGCCTTTCCTGTTTTTTGTATACATGGATCCTGTTTCTCTCTCTCTCTCTCTCTCTCTCTCTCTCTCTCTCTCTCTCTCTCTCTCTCTCTCTCTCTCCTAATTGGTGATCTAATATTTTTGCTTTCTGTCTCTAGATGTACATACATCCTCCTCTCTCTCTCTCTCTCTCTCTCTCTCTCTCTGTAACTACTGCTACATCTACCACTACAAAAAAAAATCCGCTGTGCGTTCTCTTCTGTTGCACAAAGAAAAAGCAAGGGGAGAAAGCATTAGACCTGTCACTTAGTGTTGCACTGTGCTAATAATGTTGATCATCAACTCTCTTCATTCAAGTACTTGAATCCTTAGATTTACGACCACAAAATGTTCACCGTAGCCTTTAGTTTGTCAGGATTTTTAATGTCATCTTTGCTCGTGCCAAATCACGTATTTGTTCTGTCGCTCTACTTTGGTTTTGTTTATCTTTATCCTTTTACAGGAACTACTGTTAACAATTACGTGGATTTTTGCTTTTCTACCGTGAGACGCGTTTTCGTATTATTCCTTCTACATTAAGACTCATCTCTCTCTCTCTCTCTCTCTCTCTCTCTCTCTCTCTCTCTCTCTCTCTCTCTCTCTCTAATCAATTTGACTTTTATATATTTCTAATCTTTCAAATGAATTTGACTTTGATATACTCCTAATCTTTCAACCAGTGTATGTGCATTCTCTTTCTTTTTCTCTCAATTATTCTGGACAAATGAATTTTTAACGTCAGTGACCATAGTCGTTGTAACGCAAGTCTTTGGCATTAGAGCTCTCTCTCTCTCTCTCTCTCTCTCTCTCTCTCTCTCTCTCTCTCTCTCTCTCTCTCTCTCTCAGATGGTATTTCAAGGCTTCTTGTATGTTTTGCCATTCTCTGTATAACTTGCGTTTTTAATCTCTGTAATGACAAATCATTTTTACCAGACATCCCACGCGATTGTCTGCGTTCGCCTGTCTCTCAAAAGCTTTGGAATCGTACCGAGATATGCATTGTTATTCTTCATAATAGATGAAGAGAGGGAAATATGGAATAGGAAAATATATTTAAATTATGTTTATGACAGTCATAGGCAGTCATGGGTATACTAGTTAATATAATTTTTCACTCACACATACATACATACATACACACACATACACACACACACCCACATTATGTATATATACATATAATAATAATAATAATAATAATAATAATAATAATAATAATAATAATAATAATAATAATTATTCAGAAGATGAACTCTATTCATATGGAAGAAGCCCACATGGGCCATTGAGTTGAAATTCAAGCTTCCAAAGATCTGGTGTTCATTAGAAAGAAGTTTCGCAAGGTGATGGAAAATACAGAAAGAAGAGATCACTTATTAAAAAAGAAAAAACTAAATTAACAGATTAATAGATAAATAGCTAAGAATGTGAGTAAATTATTAAAACACAAGGAGAATTGTATTAGGGTAGTAAAGCATTGCATCTTCACTTGAACTTTTAAAGTTCCAACTGCACGAATCATCAGAGAGACTGGTCCACAGTCCAACGGTGTGAGGAGTAAAGGACCTCTGGAGCTGAGAAGTTCGACAGCGAGGCATATTTATTGCATATTTGTGCTGTTGTTCAGCAAAGCTGGTTGCTCTCGGCAGGAAAAGGGGATCAGGGATCAATTGTGAATGTGAAAGATCTATATTAAAGTACAACTGATGAAAATTAACAAACAAGAATTGCTAATAATAAGAAACAGAAACCTACTACCACGAACCACTCTGTCTAAATGAGATAAATCTCTGGCAGAAGCAGACATTCACACCAGAGAACAGTATTCTACTAAAGGAAGGACAAATGACCTAAACAGTTTGCATTTATAAATATATGAAGCCTTACGTACAATACCTAGCTTTTGTGCTGCATTTGCTGCACTTTCATTTGATGTTTCTCAAAAGTAATATGTAAGTCATAAGTTACACCAAGAATAGCAAAGTTTCATCCACCTGAGTGGGAGGATGGGGTGGAAAACCTGTACGAGATCGGCTAATCAATAGTGTTTTCGTTTTACTGGAGTTCAGCCTCATATACAACCAATTGCGCCCTTCATAAATATGCTTCATATCACGATTGAGACCAAGGGCAGCTTCATTTCTCATAAGTAGAAACTGTACTATACCTACAAGTGTTGCATCATCAGCATACTGAACAATCTTGCTTTCCAGGCCGTTAACCATATCACTTGTATACACTAAAATAACAGTTGACCAAGAACACTACCCTATGGGACTCCAGACACAATAGGTCTTGGTTCGCTAAAGATCCCATCAACAGCAACTCGCTGCTGCCTACCTGTAAGGAAATCTTGCAGTAAACCTAAGGTATATCCACCCACTCCAAGATTCTGAAGTTTATAAATAAGTGCCTTGTGATTTACGAAATCAAAAGCAGCACTAAAATCTATTTGAATTACTCTACACTCAAAACCCTTATCAAGGTTCTCTTGCAAATGGCATGTAAAATCTAAAAGAGCATCTTAAGTACCTAACATCTTCCTATATGGATATTGACTATCAGCTAACAATCCTTAAGATTACATATACTTATATAGTGGCTTAAGAATATTTTTTCTGCAACTTTTGAGAGCACAGAGAGAATAGAAAATGAGTTGCAGTTACTGCAGTCTGCAGATGTGCCACTATCTGGAGCAGGCACTGCATTACTAAGCTTGCGCTCATCCACAAAGATACTGCGTCGACCTAAAACTCTGTAGAGTCTATTAACCTTGGGGGACAACACACAAAAAACCCTTTTTAAAAACAAAGGGAAAGAAACCATCCGGATCTTCTCCATCCTGGCTATCAAGGTTTTCAAGAATTTCTTAACATCCCTAGAGCAAATTGCAAATTTTGTAAGAATAGGTACAGGATGACAAGTATCAGGGAGGGGGACATCCTCAGCTGATTGCTTAGCTTCAAAAACTCGATGAAGCAGTTCAGCCTTTTCCCTAGGGCCAGTAACCAGTCTACCATCATCTGTTAGTAGTGGTGGAATGGACGACGAGCCTGACCCAAAGATCGACGATGACAGTTTGGTCCACCATAGATGACGCTGAGTAATTATTTCAAGTTTCCTCGTAAAGGAATAATTGTAATTTCTCTCAGCTATATGGTAAACTCTATTCGCAGCACGGCAAAACTCAACAGAAATGGTGTAATTTTCATGTTAAGAACTTTGTCTCCATGTGTTATTTTGGTCTGTTTGCCATGGTAAGCTCGTCTACATGTATCATCAAACCATGGCTGGTCGTCTGTCCTGAATTTGATGATTTCTAGGGACATACCTTATTAAAATAGCCATCAGCATTTCATGTAACTTCTTACTGGGATCTGGATAGGATATAGCGTCTCAAACATTAAGTGCCTGACAAGCTTCAATAATGCGATCCCAGTTGGCTCTAGATTTCAGCCAGACAGTTTTTCCACTATTGGCATAGGAATATACTGATTGACAGATATATCCACCTCAGTGGCACAATGGTCGGAAGTGCCTATATACTCACAGACCTTGGAATTGACAGTAGCTAGAACATCTGTGAATTTGAGGTCTAATCTATTACCAGAAATGTGGGTGAGTTCCTCAATTAGCTGTATGAAATCGGAGGATACACAGAACTCATGAGCAGACCGGCCATGTTGATCTGTGTGCTATGAATTAAGCCACTTGCTGCGCTTTGCACTACAGTCTCCACAAATAACGAATGAACCTCTTGAATCCTGTGACTGAGCCATACTAATCCTCTCCAAGATACAGTCATATATAGAATGGTATATATTTGGATTGCTGTAAATAACAAACGCGTAAGCTTTGTAGAACTTTCTGAAAATCGGAAAACAAGAAACTTCATGGCAACTGTACTCCAAGTTTTATTCTGAAGATAAATAGGTCGTCTGGTCTTAGTGTATACAGCCTTACCTTGCGCATGTGGGATGTTACGACGATAAATAAAGTCAGGGCCATCAAACCCTGGGATTAAAAACCCAGCGTTTGACCTGTTATTACTTACAAGTGTCTCAGATAAAAACATTAAATTATAGTTACGGGCATAACTCTGGAGACCAAGAAAATTTTATCTTAAGCCTCAAATATTTGAATTAAGTACTTTGCAATTTTTCTTACAGCAATGAGTTGCAGGCCCTGGGTTCAGCTCAATGTTTCCCGAAAGATTTAAAATTAACAACATAAAGTTAGTAGCAAAACTAATAAATAGACTCATAGCAACGGCAACATAGTAAAAATCAACAGAACAATAAACAATATAAATATATATATATATATATATATATATATGTATATATATATATATATATATATATATATATATATATATATATATATATATATATATATATATATATATATATATATATATATATATATATATATATATATATATATATATACACACACACACAAACGAGACAAAGAAGGCAGGAAAGGTAAGAACCCCAGAGGTGTATGACTTTCCCTCCCCAAAATAAAATGCAAGTTATAATCTTATATAATAATAATTATATTACAGAGATGATCATTTCATTTCAGAATTTAAAGTTTTCACAGAACTCTGCGGGAAGCAAATGCAACACTTACTGTTATTTGATAATATATACATATACATACATAAAAATATATTCATATATATATATATATATATATATATATATATATATATATATATATATATATATATATATATATATATAATATTATTTATATATATATATTATATATATATATATATATATATATATATATATATATTATATATATATATATATACATGTATGTATGTATGTATATGGAATTGTAATTGATAAGTACTTCTGGTTAATCTTGTTGTTCCTAATAAAAAAAAAAGAGCCAAGTTTCGCATCTTGTCCGGTGAAGAAACACGTATCAATTTTAATTCTATTAAGGTATAAGTTATTCCCAAGGCATAGTAACTTGGAGGTGAGGACAAATGGATAGGGATGCCTCTGTTGTTCCAAGCATCAAAGTTGGTACCTGATAGTTAGTCATCTGCGACGGCCACAACCAGAATTGAAAAAAAGCGCATAAGGCTAGCAACGTCATACCAAACTGGAAGGCTAATACCTGACATCGTCCTCTTTAAGGGAAAAGGTGTATGTAGGATGATTATTTATATAACGCTAGAAATATGATTTAATATCGAATTGATTATACGTTGTGAATACTTTATACCCAATGTATTCAAATGGTTAAAGTCTACGGGTTATCAGTGTATGTAAACAAAGGCTCAGGTTGGAATCCTGGCCTGGGCAGATGCACATATCAATTATAATGCCCTTGGGCGTAAGGTATTTCCAAGGTATAGTTAATTCGATATTAAATTACAGTAAGTGCTTAATATTATAGACATAAGAAAGTCACACGTGTATGTGATAAAAATTTTTCACATCTATATTTATATAGAGACATAGATGTAAATATACATACTGTACATACACACATATATATACACATTATATATATATATATATATATATATATATATATATATATATATATATATATATATATATATATGTGTGTGTGTGTGTGTGTGTGTGTGTGTGTGTGTGTGTAAATCTCCAATACTGGCGTGCTCTCTCGTCATGGGAAGACATCCTCTTCACCTTGACAGTGATGATGTGGATGATTTTTTACCGAGGTAATTTGGCTTATTATTAATTTAATAATAATAACTATTTAAACATGTTCGCAGCCTGACAGATTTACTATATTATATTTCGTCAGTCTTAGGGATGTTATATCAGTTACTACAGGGAAATTTTTGTGGGCTTCTGTTCTTTGTAACATTTACTAAGAACTTTCGGGGGAGTTATTAATGTCATTAGTGCCCGTTCACCGTGACTCGAAAATTAGGAGGATTTCTAACAAATTTAATTAATGTGAAATGTTAACAGATGTTTTTAAACAATTTTTCATTTTGTAGCCATTCCATATGTTTGGTTAAAAAGCTTGGATACGCACACAAACACGCGTGTGTGTGTGTGTATTTTTCCAGAAAGACCACACAATAATCACTGCCACATTCATATGATAACCGCTAAATCGCGGACGAACCCACTGTGCAGAAAACTTTCTTGACAATAGTTGCTTTCAACACTTACTCCCAGGTCCACCTCTTCACCTGTGCTTACCTATTTTTACCAGTTTTACCCGTCTGCCTCATCTGCCATGTAAACAGTTCACGTAAAAAGTCTTGGTAATTTTTCTGTGCCCTCATGAATTGATACATAGTTACCAGTAACAGTATCCATTCTGCCACCAAGAAAAATAAGAATCTAGTTCAACTCGGTGGTTCGTATTCCTGTGTCGACTTCAAGTTCTGTATTAAAATCTATATTAACATGTCTCCTTCGCGGTTGCTGATGTATGTGATATATATTACACATGGTGATATATATCATACATATGATATATATAAATTTTTATATGAATGACAGGAGAATGAAAGCGGGTGATTTGTACAGGCATTTGGGAGTGAATAAAACAGATGATGGCGGATAAAAAAGAGGCGTACCGCAGAGTATGTGAAACAAGGAAGGTAGCAGAGTTTTTGCAAAATGTAAAGGAAAGACTTAGAATCCCTATGGAAACCAAAACGGAAATGTATAAGGGGATTACTGAACCTGCTCTCCTTTATAGAAGTGACAAGTAGATTTTAAATTTGTTTTGAAGAGAAAACTTTGAAGCATTTGAGATGAATAGTTGGCATAAGGCATTCTCATAAGAAGTGATAGGTTGAGAAAGTTGGAGATATGTGGAACTATTGATAAAGAGATGTTGTAGGTGAAAGTGTGGATCAGAGTGTTTTGAGATAGTCTGGTCATGTAGAAAGAATGGATACCATCAGGTCCGTGAGAAAAAAATGTATCATCCAAAATTGTAACAGCAGAGGAGCAGAGGAAGACCTAGAAAGTGTTCAGATAGCTAGCATTTTAGTGTACTGGAAAAGAAGGACATCAGTGTCCGGGAATTGTCTGTGTCCATGCAAGAAGTGAATATAAAGTGGCTAATGATGCGGAATTAATGTGCCCAGGAAGCTTATCTATGATTCAGCAATTAAAATATGATTGTGACTGTTGTGTTGTTCTCTATTTTCCTGGAAGAAGCCAACCTTGCTCTGGAAAATGGCTCTGAGCCACCTGGTATTTTTGTCGATGGTGAACAGGTATTTGTACCCCTCGGAGGTGGGTAGAGGTCCCATTATGTCAACGTGGATGTGAGCAAGTCGACAGTGTGTTGTGTGGAACTCTCCCATTCCATTCTCTGCATTCCTTGTTATTTTTGACATCTGACACAGAAGGCATTCTCTTGTCCAGTTTTTTATGTCCTTATTCATTCCCCACCATTTTACTGCTCTGCTAAAATTTGGTCGGTTGCCCAGCCTGATGGGTGGATAAGTTGTGGGCGAGGTTGAAAGCCTTTTTCTGAGGCCTTTGACAGGTAGGGGCAAGGGTTTCCAGTACTTGTATCACATGTGATGGTTGTCTCTCCATCACTGATTGACAGGTCGCTCCACACAAGGGCAGGGTTGTCCCACTGCAGTCACTGTAGGTCCATGTTGTCTCTTTGCACCTCTGCTATTTCAGGATAGGCTATCCCGGGCTGGCTGGTGTTGACGCAATTTCTCGAAAGTGCATCCACCATGGTGTTTGCTGAACCCTTCAAATACTTGATGGTGCAGGAGTGTTCAGCTATTGCTGATAGGTGACGCTGTTGTCGTGCTGACCATGCATCTGCTGTCTTTGTGAAGGCATGCACCAAGGGTTGATGGTCTGTTTGTGTGATGAACTGCCTTCCTTCAAGCATGTGGTGGAAGTGACAGATGGTTTTGTGGACTGCTAGGAGGTCCTTTTTGCCGTGCTATTCGCATCAGTTGTCAAAGTGAGGGACCTAAGGGGTAGAGGAAAGATTAATGTGGCTGCAGAGGTTATTGCTTGTTTTGCTGAAAGACATGCATTATCTTGAACTTCTGACCAACTTAATTTTTTAGGTTTTCCTTGTAAACATTTGTAGACTAGGCTCATGATTTTAGCAATATTTGAGATAAATCTATGATGATAATTTATTACTCCTGAAAATTCTTGTGCTGCTTTAATTGTTGTTGGTTTTGGGAAGTCGGTAATTGCTTTTCCTTTCTCTGGGAGGGGTTTAATTCTGTCTGGGCTTATTTGATGTCCCAGGAATTCCACTGTTTTCTTAGCCCATTTGCACTTGTCTTCCCTTGCTATGATTCCATTTTCTTTATGTATCTGCAACACCCTTTTGATGTTCTTGAGATGTTGCTTGAGGTAGGGGCTAAATATGAGGATGCTGTCAATGTATACCACGCAGAAGGGAAGGTTGCCCCTGCTTTCCGAAGACTGAAACAGCTGTAGTTGAACGTGTAGGTGATGAAGGGGGTGATGATTGCGGTATTTTCTATCTTCCTTCGCTAATGGAACTTGGAAGTATCCCTTCAGCAGATCTATTTTGGTGATGATCTTTGCTCTGTTCATTTGGTTGGTTATATCTGCTGTGTTCGGCAATGGGTATCTATCTGGCTTCATTTTGATGTTTAGCCACTGGTAGTCTGCGCATGCTCGCCAAGTTCCGTCGGGTTTCAGTACCATGTGGAGGGGGGAGGATGCCCATGGGCTGGGGGCTTTTTGGCATATTCCTGCATTCTCCACTTCCCTGAACACTTGTTTGGTGTAGGCAAGTTTCTCTGGGGCTGTCTGATGCATTGGGGGGAGGGGGGAGCCTTCCATTTCTATATGGTGCTGGATGTTGTGTTTTGCTGGTTTGGTTAAGTTGTGCTGCAGGTCATCTTTGAAGACCTCTTGGTAGTCTTGCAGAAGTCGATGTAACTCTGGCAGTGGAGTAGCTGCTGTGATGGAGCCTGTTTGTCATCTCTGCTGTTGTGGTGACGATATGGTGGTGGGTTGTTTGCACAGCCATGGAGGAGATGATACTGGTGCTGTTTTCGGGATCAGTTGTTTTGATGCTATGTCCACTAGCAGGTTGTGTTCTTTTAGGAATTCTGCTCCTGAAAGTGCTAGCGTGATGAAGGTCCACCTGTAGTCTTTTCCATTGAATGACACATTCATATTTCGCTTCCATTACATCTTGAGTGGCGCTCCACTGGCAGTGGAATCTGGAGGTTGGTGGGTGGGATGGGGATGAGTCGTTCGAGTGAACTGGCTAGCACAAATGATTTGCATGCCCCGGTGTAAACGAGGAATTCTGTGTTCAACCTTTTGTCCCTGACAAAGAAACATGTGGAGCCCTTGCATTCATATCTGGAAGAAAGACAGTGGTAAGCAGGCGCCGCTTCTCTTATGAAGCATCTGATCTGTTCACCAATGATGTTTAGTTGTTTGGGTCACAGATGCAACCCTCTTACATGTTTTTTGAAGACAGGCAGCCTTTGTTACATATGCCTGCCTTTTTTCTAAATTTTCAAAGGAAAAAGCACATTCCCTCTGGTGGTTCATTTTTCTTCTGTCTGGTCCCTCCCTTGAGTTATTTGGGGAACCTCTGCTTGTGGATAGGGGCGGCCGGTCCCTCTGGGTCACTGTTGGATTCCGTGTCAGTTGACTGGTGGGACTGTTGTGCTGCTACTGCTATGGGTGGCTGGATGGGCTCCGCTGTCTTGTGGGCCATGTGTACTGTGTAGACCAATTTTAGGAATTCTTCGATGGGCATGGTGGAGGCGTTGGGCATGGCCGCCACTGTTTGGTGGGGCAGTTTTGTGAGGAGGCCCTCTATCACAAGCTCCAGGGTTGACTTGGGTTGGCTGAATGCAGCAGGTAGCCTTATGAGCCACTGCAATTGTTTGTAGACATGCGATGGCTGCTCATCTCCTATGGCTGCCCCCACGTTTTTCAGGAATTTCTTGGCTCTTAGGGTGGGTGGCATGCTGAAGGATGACTTCAGCTGGTCCTTCAGTGATTCGTAGACTTGCTTGAAAACATTGTCTGGCAGGAATTCGAGGATGGCATCTGCTGTGTGTGCTGAGGAGGTAATTTTCTTTGATCGGAATATTGTCTCCACCCTGAAGAACCAAGCCTCTGGGTTGTGGGGTGTGAATGGGGGCAGATGTATGGAGGTGGCAGTGATGGTGTTGTTGGAGAGGCTGGCATCGTTTGGGGCTGGCTGGGCTAGACATCTCCGTGATCACCAGTGTAGCGAAGGCGTGAGTAAGAGGCTGCGTCTACAAACTTACTGATTTATTCAAACAACAAATAGACAGGTCAATAGCCTCTTGCATGTGGAAATGTAGTGCTTGACACGAAGCGAACACAACAGATCAGAGTACAATCAACTGTGTTTGTTGGAGGATGGAAAGATGTACATAAATCAATATACAAGACACGAATAAAGTTATGATATATATAGCTGGAATGCTTATATTGTAATGCTTGCGCTAAGATTGGTACATTTAACATGATGATAATATATGTACAAAGGATGCGTGACATCGCTGTGTTCCTTATATGTGTGCGCTTGGTGTGCAGAGATGCTCGTTGTGAGGAGATTAGCTGGCCAGGTAAGATGGACAGTGTGTGGGTCCATGTGGAACCTTACAGCCTTATTGTCCATGGCTAATTCATGGCTTATTGGAGGATGACCCAGACAGGGGCTGCAATTTAGTGAAATCATGCTGAATGAAATTACAGAAAATCCAGTAATTTCAGATAACATTGTGTGGTCCGATGAAGCTTCTTTCAAATTATCCGGTCATGTTAACAGACATAATTGTGTTTACTGGTATAGTGAAAACATGGATTTAACATTAGAGCAAAAACTAAACCAGACTGGTGTCGCTGTTTGGGGTGATATTTCGAGTGGTGGTTTAGGACCAATTTTTTTTTATGGAACAGTCACAGGCGATAAGTATCTCGATATTCTAATGAATCAAGTAGTTCCACAGTTACAACAAGGTAATTCACATGACCTTTATTTCAAACAAGATGGGGCCCTTCCACATTATTCAAGAGCAGTCCGTGAGTATCTCGATGAAACATTTCCCGAGAAATGGATTGGCTGAAGAGGACCAATTGACTGGCCAGCACGTTCACCTGACTTTACCCCAATGGATTTTTTCTTTTGGGGAGTGCTCAAGGACAGAGTTTATAGTCGAAAACCATAAAGTGTTGGTGATTTGAAAAATTACATCAGAGACGCATTTCAAGAAATTAATACACAAAGAGACTTGTGCAAAAATGTTTGTTGAAGCGTCAAAGGTAGACTTCAAAGTTGTGTAAATTGTGATGGACAGCAGTTTGAGCACCTGCATTGATAAAATTTTCAGTGTCTTTGTATTGTATTTTTGTATACAATAAAATTTAATTGTAAATGTAATAATTGTTCATAAAAATTTAATTGTTTTAGTTAATATATGTTATCTCAAGTAAATGTTATCTCCTACTGTCCACCTACTTTTGGTTCACCCTGTATATTGTATATATATATATATATATATATATATATATATATATATATATATATATATATATATATATATATATATATATATATATATATATATATATATATATATATATATATATATATATAT